>NC_059534.1:7009696-7312727 GCF_905147795.1 Pieris rapae | reverse complement strand
ATTGTATAGACCACAGATTATACGGTTTCACTAGTGTGTGTATAAAAACCGTCTTATATACTTGCTTTTTTGATTTTAGTAGGAATATAATTTGGATACCATTTTTTTGTATTACAGATTAAGTAGTATACAAGGACTGCAGTTATAGTGCAATCCACGAAGACGCGCCACACTAGTCCATTGGTGCAAGCCGGGGATCGAACCTAGGATCTCAGGTATGAGAGTCGCACGCTGACATGGTGCAAATATCCAAAGAAATGTAAAAAATACAATGCAAAACAAAGTGGAGTATTTTCGAAGTTTTACAGGGTTTGTCTTGAAATGTATGAGTTACATAAGTTTATTTGGTAATTTTACATAAATAAAAAGGTTTCAGTTAAAGTTTATATAGAGCTTTTAGCTTGTTAAAAGGAATATATGTTTAGTACCAAAAATAGTAAGTAATTATTATTACCTCTGCTGCGTGTCCACCACACTCTCTGGTGTTATAATTATAGTTGCTGTGACGGGATCCCGCAGAGGATTCGCGTATTTTAACACTATACGGTAAAGCGAGGACTTGTCAATATGTGCTACGGTAATTACTTCATTCTGTAACAATATCTATACTTACAAAGCTGTTCTTGCGTCAAAAAAGAAATCACCTATATAAAATTTATAGTGTGCGAGAGAAAGGAATAACATGCGAATAGAGAGCTTACAATTTCAGAACTACAATAATACACATTTAAACACCATGGGGAAACTCCTTGTTGATAAATTGTTAGTTTGACTAGGAAATTATGTATATAATACTAAAATATACAATTTTATATCTCTATCTTCCAGTATATGTCATTAAGTAAACATTTTGAAGTTCATTAGAAGTTATATATCTACTTATCTCTGAGTATTTTTTTACGTATTTATGTTATATGTTGGGGAGAAAGAATTAGTAAACAACGACATATATAAAAAGGACACACATAACAGAGAAATTCAGAGGATTTTTTTTAATTTGATTTCTTGGAGAAAGGAAGAAAGTTGCTTAGGAATTTTACATTATCAAAGCAGCAATTATAATCTAAATATATGAGTAAAACATCACCTGCGGCTTTATCACTGCTGACGACATAATTTATAGTTTCTAATAATGGGAAATCAAATATTACTAGTATTAACAGTCTTGGCTATGATTTTAACATTGTAATTAACCTATGACATGCTTTAATAATATACAGCTGACAACGCAATTGTTCAATATGTCAGATTATTTTACTAGTGTTTTTCTATTTAAAAATTACCTGAAGCAATGAGAAAACAACGTATCCCTTCCACGAGTAGCCCGGGAAAACGTCCTCCGAGTTCCTATATCTTACGGGCCCTGATTGTGTGAGCCCTTCCTCTATCTCGTACTGGAATTGATGCAATGTTGGGAAGTAGTGGGCTCTTATTGGACGGTCACAACGTCTGCCCTCTACGCGAGAGTGGCAACGACACTGCCCAGTGGTTTTGTCACAGTTGTTATCAATCGAACCACCGATGTCGCAGTCGCAAGCTATAAGGAAATATCAAAGAATATAAATATTTGTGATTTATCAGAAGATCCATAAAATTATAATTGTAGGAGCCAAGGCTGTTCATTTCGCTCACTCTGTCTTTCCTTAATCGTATTAGTAACGCCTGGAGACGCCAGACGTTAGCCCTCTCTTTAACATTTACATTTCATCGATTTAGCATACCTTTTAGTTATTTCCTGTTCATTTAATTTTTATACGTGGTTATTACATATATAGTAAAAATAATATCCTCTATTATTTAAAGTTGACCCAAGAATAGCTTATATGCAATGTTTGTTTTACAAATTGTAATGTAATATTATTTCTCTTAAATTATAAAATACTTTCATACAGACAATATATGTCAATGAAATTACATATTTACTGCTCACAATATACTATGAACAAAAATGATAATTTAACGACAAACGTGAACGACTCACCAGTACAACCGAAGAGATCATGTGACTGTAAGCTGTAAAATCCATCCTGACATACATCACATTGTCGGTCGCCAACGTGCATTTTACAAGTACACTGCCCACTACGAGTGTTACAATCGCCCAATCCGCCCAATGTACCGGCCAAATTACAGTCGCATTCTAAAATTATCAAAAATTATATGTCAAAGAATACTCTCAATATGTTATAATATATGTGAAGGCTTGCAAACTGAGAATATTTGATGTTTCATAAAATTCTTAAGAAGAAAACTAGAAGAAATCGTAAATCTTAGATAGTTTTGTCATGTCTATGTGACTGTCACTCAAATACCTTCACATCCATACGGATTATATTCTTGGAGATTCCAGAAAAGGGCTTTACAATCGTTACAAATGCGTCCTTGTACACGGTCCTTACATTGGCATAACTCTCCCGCGGGAACTGAGCCACAACCTATAAAAAAATATCGGTATAAATGATATAGCTAGAAAATATGTAATTTATTGAACTATGTAGGGCGAATAGGATGACCAAATAAATCCCAATAAAATGTAGATAAAGCAAAAATATGTGACTAGAAAGATTGCGTCATTCAAAATTTTCTTAATAATTTTAAGGTACCATAAAAATATATTAACATCGTCAATGATAAATTCAGTGTTTTTTACGTTTTGAATTACGTACCGGAGAATGAAGCAATGACTCCTCTAGGATCGCAATTGCATTCTTCGCAAGCTGGGTAGTTGTAGAATTGCTCTTTACATTTATCACATTTTGTGCCATCGAAGTTGGATTTGCAATGACACTGACCATTGTCGTCACACGTTGAACCTATCATTCCGGATTCATCACAATTGCAAGCTGGAAATATTACATTTTCAATTACATTACAATATTACATTTACTTTATATTTTTGGAAATATATATTTATACGTCGTTGGTCCCAAAGTTTTGTCAGTGGCTTGTATAAACCCCATAAAAATTTGGAGAGTCTGATGAAAAAATCGGTCACTAAAATCGACAAGAATATGTTGCGTGCTGCGACTACAGGCCGCAGCGCTTAACGGTCTGTATTAAAAATAAGTCATTTCTATTCCTTAATTACCTACTGTAAATTGTTACATCACTCATTAAAAACTTATCAGTATCTTTATTTTTATCATATTTTCATTTATGACAGAACTTTGGGAGCGACTACGTAGTTCTTAAGACTGTTAATAATGGCCGTAAAAAGCATATAGCATGTTGTGATGGCCTGTTAAATGGTCACAATTAATTTTTTTTTTCAGATGTAAGATTTTAATTCCCCGGTAAAGAAAAGAATAATAACCGTACAAACTTGTATTATATTTCAATGAGTTGATTAAGCCAAATAGTTTTAATTAACTTGTTAAGTAGTAAATCAAATATTAACTTACGCAGACACTCCGGGTATTTGTAGTACCCGGGGGAGCATTGCTCGCATTGTTTTCCTCCAAAGTTGACAAGACAATTGCACTTTCCATCCGCCGAACAGCTTGTTGACGTAGATCCGGTAGGCGAACAGTTACATGGAACACATGACCGCTCGCGGCCCTTAACTTCCATGTAGAACCTGCAGAGGACGCGGAATTTTAAAATAAATGGTATATTAAAAAGGTTGCATATCTTAGAACTATTCACTACACTGTCTCATGTCTACTACTGCTACTATTTGGACAGGTTTTTACCAAATTTTCATTGATAGTTTCGCGAAATATATTATTCCTTTTCTTGCTTAATTATATATGTTCATAGCAGGGGTTTTGTTCTTAGGCTCTACAACTGACACCCCTGGTAGTAGACTGTGTGTGTGTGACTGAGGTGTTTACATTGTGTAATTCCTGACCTGATCCAGGAGGGGAACTCTACAATTACAGTGTTCAGGGATTAAATCAGTATACTTCAAAAGAAGCAAAGAATGTAAACACTATTTTAAACACGGACGTTTAAATAATAATTACATACATTATATAATTTATACATATACTGTTTATAACACAATATTGTTCATCTTACCCTGACAAACATTGGTCGCAACGAGCACCCCCAAAACCAACTTTGCAGATACATTGACCAGTAACATCATCACATATATTAGGTTGAGTCCCACTTGTGTCACAATTACAATCTAAAAATAATAAAAGCATTTTTATTTGTTTGTAATCTCTTAATCAAAAAATCAACAATTTAAATTTGTTAAAGACATTTTGATAGTAGTGATAGTTTGATAGACATAGTTCTTAACTAGAAGAGATGAAGACAATGTTTGGAGATAATCTTTATCAATATCAAAACCTATAATTAAAAATGTTCTTATACATCAACACTATCTTATAGTCGATAACTAAGAGACTATAATAAATTAAAGGCTAATACTCACGTTTACATGTTGGATAGTTGTAATAGCCAGCTTCACATTGGTTGCAAGTGCGTCCACTATATTTGCTTTTACACGTACAGTTGCCAGAATCCTTGTCGCACACTTGTGATACTGATCCAACAGTGTTACATTCACAGTCTGAAAAAAAGAATAATATAAAACTGTATTTAATGTATCATGTTAATATTTAGGAAAGATTCAGGAGCAGTGACTGACAAACTGTTACTTACTTTTACATTCCGGTGAGTAATATCCATCAGCACAAAACTCGCAAGATTGGCCAGCATAATTATATTTGCAGGGGCACTGTAAAAAAAAATATATAATAAAAACTGTAGTATGGTGTAACAGATTATGTAAATGAATAATTTGAACTTACAACACCATCTGTAGGAGTACAATGCTGTCCCTCTGTTCCATTTAAGTTGCAAGTGCATGGCTTGCAATTAGGATAGTCAAAATACCCATACGCACAGGAGTCGCAATTAGGAGGGTTAAACTCACGTCTACATTCACAACGACCCGTTTCCTCCTCACAGTTACCAGTAGAATAGTGGAGATCGCAGTTGCAAGCTACAAATATATGGAGATTAATTTTATATCTGATAGTTCATGAGAATTTTAATCTCTAATTAACTGTCCCAAGTATTTAGCAATTACACTATCACACAAGTCGCGTATTAAAAAAGGAGGTGCCAGTTTCTATTTAAAAACAAAACCACACATAACACCATTATCTTTACACTTGTTGAAGAGATGTTATCAGAATCATCTATCTTGACGTTCATACTTATTTTAAATAGAACACTTACGTTGGCACACATCAATATCATCCCACTTTTTCCCATAGGGGCGATAGAATGTGGGTTGGCATTTGTTGCAGTTGATGCCTTCGGTATTATGCTGGCAGTTCTTACAAACTCCTCCACCTTCATAACGGCCATAGATATCAAGTGATAATCGTTTCTCATCAATTGCTGGGTCGTATTCACATTCCATAGTGTGATTGTGGCAATTGCATGCTAATTGAACAAGAAAATAATATAATTACGGTTTTTATAAGTATACTTAAAATTATGGAGTTAAGTCATCATAATATTATCAGGTTAATATAAAGGTATAATACAGAACCTAAATACTGAAGTCAGATAAGGCTTCATCTAAAAGCAATGAGGAACTTTATACAAAGTAACTTTTACATAAAGTAATTACAATTTAATTTTTAAACAAATAATAAGTTGAGAAACTTCTAAGGGTTCGTCCAAATGTGGCAAATGCGATGCAATGGTGTGGTGCTCTTTAGCGCGATATGCGCGCACTCAGTTCGCGAGAACTGATGTTTAAAAAAGTTTTAATACAAAAGAAATATGTTACGAACCATGGCATCTGAATTTATGTTTCCTAAAATTATTTTTACATTAAAAATCGGAACTAGGTCTATGTATTGTTTATATTGTAGAGTTAGTAAATAGTAAAATCTAATATTTGTATTTTAAAAATTGGCGTTAAGCTGAAGATATTTATCCTGTCAACTTAATTTTTTTGGCAAATATCTTATGTACAGGCCACATACTATTTACCCAACGATCCTTGTGTACCTCACGCTCGATAAATTGACTTACGGAGAAGTTGTAAAATAAGTATAATGAAACATTAATTTATTGATTTATCATTTTTCTTGTGCCTTATCTATTGTGCACCAAAATTCTTACGTTCACATGCAAATCGGTCCCAACTCTGTGATATTCGCCACTTTTTCTGCTCAAAACCGGGACAGCAGGCAGCACACTGCGGACCGCAGGTGTTGTGTTGACACCGACACACCAAAATACTTGCATCACTTTCCGGATCAGCTGGGTCACAAGTGTCTGCATGTCCGTTACACATGCAGCGACCACCAATACTGATGTCTTTTATACTGTAGAAGTACTGTAAACAAAATGTTATTTAAATTCGAGTAAAATATACAATTATATTAGAAATATAATTAGAGTAATAATCATGTATCAACTTGCTTAACATTTATATTTCTCACATAAGTATATATTACAACTTTATAGTTTTTTAATATGTACTTCATAGTACATACATCTATTTGAAATTATATGTTAGAAATCATATAAAACATTTATATGCTAATAAAGGACTCAACTTTTCAACAACAACGCCATTTGAAAGTGAGTGAGTTTTTAACTTCGTAGTTGGTTTTTATATAAAAATTCTTTGTAGCATGTCAATATAACTTGAATTCTCTTTAATTTAAAATAACGTCTTTATTATTTAATTGTATACGAGTAAAGTTTGCAATCCACATATATGTAAAATTTATTACTAAATCTATATACAGTGTTGTATATATTAAAATTCTTACTCTTCTTGTAACTGTAGGATCTTGACGTGCCACAGACATAAGATGCCCCAGTAAGTTCTTCGTTCTCAGCAGACGAAGTCTTACGTTTGTCGCACGGGTCCATTCTTGTAATACTGATGAGTTAAAGTACTTATTGGCTGACGGACGGTAGTTCAGCAAAGATATTGGGATCTGAAATTACATACTGTATCTTTAAAAACATCACACCACAAAGCTCGCAATGTTTCTCGCGAGCAAGGAAGCATTAAATATCCAAGGATGCACATATATTTATATTATTATCTTATGTATGAATTTTTTGACTTTATTTTACATGCCGAAAATTAGCGGTCTTAGTAAGTACCTTAATTCCATATAGTTAATAATAATGATAACGAAGATTCAGGCTCATATATTACAATTAAACGGGAAGGCACGATCCTATCCCATCATCTGCTTTCGAAGTGCAAAGTAAAAGACATAATCTATATTAAATAATATGAAGAGCTAGACATAGCTTGCATAAAGAAATGCAAGAATCATTAGTAGCAGCAGATTATTACAAAAAGTTTTCTAGAAGGTAGAGTATTTCACTTACTTCCCCGCCTTCCAATGGGACAATTTTTGAGTACTCCGTGCTACAAATTACTGAGTCGTCGCTTGTGATTGGTTGCAGACTTGTTTTCCCGAAGTATCTTTCACAGTCTCTAAATAAATTAATGTGTTTATTAATATTGCTATGACCATTGCAGGTTCACTGTTTTATAAAATCTAGATGACCAGACTCTTTCTTAATTCCTTTCTGATAAATAAGATGTTTTTATTATTACGTATATTTATTTAAATGTATTGTATATATTTTTTAAGTTCATTTTTCCCATGTTTCTGAAATGTTTAAATCTTTTCTATATATTGTGTATTCCATAGTCAGTGATATTTTTAGTATAATTCGCTGTAAATACAAAATAAATAAATAATGTTTGTATGAGGAGGATATAATACTTACTGAGGAGAATCAGAAAAATATTGCCAAGGCTTGAATGTCTTCCCATAATCCGTAGACTTTTCCAGCGCCCAAAGACCCGGTCTTGGTGAATTCCCCATTCGGACAAACACATACGCCACATGGAATTCCTGCAAAACAATGTATCTTAAAGCATACTTCATAATATGGACCGACCAACAAATATTTCATTCGATTATATTTTAGAACCTAATAAAAAGAAAATTAAGTGGCAAAATATCATCGCTAGCATATAATAGCTCAACTAGCATCTCCGTATAATACGAATTAGTGTATATAAAAAATACTTCAGTGCACATTAAAGCATATACAGATCGAAAATTTTGTATACAATATCATAGGTATAAGATTATTAGATTGTGTGCCAAATTTATCATTCAAAGTGCCATGCCTGTACATTTCTAAGTAAATAATGTAATTATATTATGGTCTCCTTCGCTAATGTTCGCGGAATTAGTTATCTGTTTATATTAGGGCAAACGGGTGACGATATTGTCATGAACAAACAAAGTACATTGTTCAAATGTATTAATTTCCTAATGAAACTATTCGACGTCGCTCAGCAACAAATACAACTTTCGCAGTAGCAAATTTGCATTTTAACTTTAATTAGCTAACATTTTATTTGTGGTCGCAAAGCTTATGACAGTGAATAGCTTACGAAAGTTTGGAGCACGATCCCCCGTCGCTTTTATTGCAATTTTACTGTAAGCTTTTTACTATGAGAATAAGCATATATTATATTACTTTTCATAGGTATTGAATTCAAAGTCTCAGGTTAAAACATCATTTCTAATAATGACAAAAGCATTCATAATTATAATTACTGTATTCAAATATCCTACATATAAGTCTCTACAATTACCCAACAGCGATGTCATCATGTCAGGTCAATGCCCTTTCAGCAGTACATCTATTAGAACTATTTTAGGAGGCAAATGTCCCGGATTACTACAGAGCATTATCGTTCTTGGTAGGAAGGCATCATTTTCTATAATATGTAACATTTAGTAATCATAAATCATGAGAAATCTAATTACTTTGATTTGTACCATAATACTTACATAAGAATATACAAATTATATCTTTTAAAATATTATTAATATTTAAAAACAAGTCAGTTTTCCTTGACGACATATCATGTCGGACGGGATGTCTTTGTCAAACGCATTCTTGATTAACAATAGGTATAGCATACCAAACCTTATCCAATTATATAATTATATCGGTGTAATGAATTTGTCTTAATTAAATTTTAGTACCTGGCCCAGATCAATGGTGAGATTGACTTCGTTGTATTTCATGCCTCTAGATAGTGGAGGGCTCTGCCACCATGTCTCCATACCATCGACTGCAAATTCTGGCGGGTGTTTCTTAGCTTCGTTTGTAGAGTCACATATGTCGCAAACCTATAAAATATTTTATCAATTATCGATACACAACTCAATAAAATTCTTTTCATACAATAATTCAGCTAAGTCGTAATATGAGGCGTATATTCCGGAAGTCCTAGGTTCGTTTCGTAAACACAATCTGTTTTGAGTTGTTAGGCACAGAATGATCATTAATTTTTCTTAAAAAAAATGTTAATTTTGGCGGTCATATGAAGTTTTTTGTGATGGCTACTTTAAGTAAGAGAGTGTAAAAATATGCTGTGCAGGTTGTTTGAGTCACTTTAGATTCGCTATACTTATGTACTTATATATTAATTATAGCTTATACTTATATACTTCAATAAGTAGGCAATTTTTTTCAAAATTTCTAAAACAAATATTAACTATCAATGAGATAGTGTAACAAAAGACTTGAAACCCAACAGAAAGATTCATTCACACAATATAGTTCTCTTTCTTTTGGAAACACACAAAAGCTGTATCTACAAAAAACAAAAAGATTCATTGTGCCGCTTTAGAATGAAACAAAAGCGATTCAAAGACGAGATAACCATTTGGCTACCACATGTCCATAAAAACCGGCGAGTTTCGCCGACCTTTGCCGAATATTGACGAAGCTAAATTGAGTTTTGATATTGCTTGGTTTTTATTTGTATTGCATGCTATTGAGAATCATGTTACGTCGTGTATACGCTTTCATATGAATTGCTGTAAAAGCATTCCCCAGTAAATGACGTTGAAAACTAATTATCGTTTTCTGTCTCTTTTACATAGGATCGTGTAACTATTAATGTTTATGCCTACTTAAATCTAACTCCGCTGATTTTTCTATGGTAGAGCGGGATCAACGTGGGTCAGCAACATGTTATCGAACATGAGTTATCTCTTGCCCAGTTCATAGATAAATTTCAGGATTTTGTGGTAGTAGGTAGTTTGATTAGTTTATTTTAATTTTTCATATAATAACTGTAATTAATAATATTTACTTGATTTTATGTAAGATATCCTAGCTACACTGCGATGCTTCGTTCGTGTGAAAAAGACACAACTCAATAAATTCCTCTTTTACAAAAATTATAATCGATTGCAATGATCATAAAAAACAAAAATCGAATTTAGAATAAGACACTAAAAATGTCATTATTTTTCTGAGAAATGTAGCGTTTTAATAGGAATAATTTTTTTCAATCTCATTAGTAGAGCCAGAGATTATTGCAAATAAAATATGCCTTATTATAATATATTGTTTGGACTAGTATAGCGAAAGTACATATTTATTACTATTACATTGGCATTTGGAAGCTGTTATCAAATTACACATTTCCAAGTTTTGATAAGAAAAGTGTAACGGCATGGAGATAAATAACCTTTGACCTGGTAATCTTGAATTAAATTTGAATATTAGATATGTAAGATGATTGTATAAAAATGTAACATTCAATTTTATTGTATCTACAATATATTCTTAACCAACATAGTAATAATCATTATTTAAACTGTTAAATAGGAAAAAAAAATCAAAAACGGGTTATTACCGTCACATAACAATTTCATAATTATATTTATCAGATAGCTGATTGATATTCGCGTAAATAAAAGACGTAACAACTAAATGCTCGCTGACTAGGCATTTATATAGAGTTAGTTTACATAAAATATCAAAAGAATTTATGTATTGTAATCGGGCTATTAAATTATGTTTTATCAATGGGATGGCGGGACAACAGGACGTACAAGATAAGACCCTATCAGCCTCCTCCTTATCTACTGTGTGTGCTATATAAAATTTTGAAACACAGACCTTATCAGAGCCAACTTTTAAATTAATGACACAAAACAAATTACTACATTTTGAAGCTAATGTAATCATGCTCGTGCTAGGATTATTATAAAACATGAATATTTATAAGACTTTATTCCAGACTTCAGTAGCGAACATAAGGACCGAGCTGGTTTAGAGGGTTGTACCATAGAGCCTACGCTACCTATATATCTATATTTTACTGATGAGTCATAACATAAAATGCACCTAACAATTACAATTAAATTTATATCGTAGTAATATATAGTAAGCTACATCATGCATTCCTTTAAATATTGATTGATCGCATAAAGTGTCTAACTAAAAATGAATGAAAATATTAACCTGTCCTTGAATAACGTGTTCATCGTGATCAGCGTTGGCGCCGGCGAGTTTGCAGTAAAGTTCGGGACCTTCGTCTCCACAGGTCGCTGTTGCAGTTATCTTTTTTCCAAGCGCTAAGTTAAAGTACGGGGGTGTTAAAATTTCTGCGCGCGCGACGCCGCACAATAAGAGAAGCGCGATAACACGCGCCATGTTGCGCGAACGCCGTCCCGTCGCTGAATGTCGAGGTATTAGCGCTGCGGGCTTTGAGAGGGGTGGCGAGTGGCCACTAGCGAGATTATTTTTTATCGAATTCAGGGAATATTATAATTTTAGGACGGGATCGGGACTCGCTTGTAATTATGTTAGACATTGGGAAGGCGATTTAATCTGTTTGCGGCATGTTACTGTTAAAAATATGACGTTTTTGTTTGACGAGTTTTAAGTCGATTAAGAGCGTTTTCACATTATCCGATCCGATATCGGTGTAGGACCCAATAACCGATATCCGATTAGCCGACACCATATGCTATTTTCACATATTTCCGACAAAATCGTTCCGATACGGTCATTTGCTCTATAAGCTTAGTGCGCGCAGGTCATCATGGCAGACTATAATAGAAAACTTTATTTGCTGTATCTATTATATTTGAGACGCAAAAAAAGATCTGTTCACAGACAGTATTGGATACATCCCATCGTGGAAGCTAGATATTCAGAGGGAGCTTTTTATACTCTTTTTAGCAAGCTACAAAAAGCACCTAGCAAGTTTTTTAATTACTTTCGTATGAGTGAATCCACATTCAATTATTTGCTAATTCATCTCATTATATCGTATTTATATTATATATTATATCGTATTTAAATGAAGACGACGCCATGATGACTACCAAACTGTAAACAATGGCCGCCACGCATCGGGGTCTACGCACACAGAGACAATTTAGATACACGTATAGCACACATACAAACATTATCGCCCGACGGCTCACAGGTGTCCGATAGTGCCGTCAGCATATCGGTGTCGGCTCCGATATCCGATATCGGGCCGGACAATATGAAAGACAGGTACATATTTCATACATTTTACTTACCCCGATATCGGATCGGCGTCCGACACCGATATCGGATCGGGTAATGTGAAAACGCTCTAAGGCTTAGTGGGCTTCTACTGCGTAAAGTAATTTTAATGTGCAGTTTCATAAGTTATTAGCACTCCTATTCTTATAATAATTTGATAAAAGTTACGTAATAATTTTTGCATAATAATTAATGAGTGTATATTTCCCAATTTTGGCTAGTTTTAATAGTCGTGGTAGTTGGTTTTGAAGGCAAAAAAGAACAACTTCTTTTTAAAATTTATTTAATATGAGTTAATTAATATTACTTTTGACGCAGTTCAGCTACCTTGATCAGTTTAAATATTTCACATACAACGACAACAATATATTTAAGTGAGACGCGGATTCTGAATATAGATATTAATACTTAGATCAGAATTTGTGATTATGATACAGTAAATAACTCAAAAATAATTCAATTTGTAAATTCAATAAAAAAGGTTACTTTTGTCTCCGTAGCTTAGTATAATTATATTTTTTCAGAATCACAATGTAATAAACAAAATCATATTATTTCTCTTTATCTATTTCTAACATTTGGTAAACACTTTCCAGCTCATTTCAATATATTACAGAATGCATTAAGATATTTCAATAATACGATAAAATAAGATTTCATCGCTTTTGGGATTTTAGAAAACGTCGTAATTCGCCTAGAAATGACATTTCTATATATAAAATGTACTTAAAATGTAAATTGCACTTCGCCATGGCTCGCTGATGACGTGCAAATCGTCTCTAACACAGTGTTGATTAAAGAAAAATGTAATCGAATTTTATTTATTATTAAACAAATTAAATATGTATATTGAAATTATAGTGAATATTGATATCTGTGTCCTCCGTCTCCGTCCTTTTTTCCTAATATATCTTTAATGAGTTTGGTGTCATTTATACTTTCTACACTACTTTGTCGTTGCAATGATTTAAGATCTGAACTGCATTTGATTCTTCTCAAAGAATCCCGTTTGTCATGTTTTTTATTTTCCTCGTTTTCTTTAGAGATATTTTTAGATTTTATGCTTAGGACAACATTGCCAGCTTTTGTCTGTTGAAGAATTTCTTCGTCACTCTCCGTAGTGCTTATTGTTATAACCGGAATGACTGAACTTATAGAGTCCGACTGTTTAGATTGATTGCTAGACTCAGATGTCTCCTTTCGACTAAGCTTTCTGTGTACTATTTCTTTTTCTGCCTGGGGTTTTCGCTCCACATCAATATCAGTTATTTCTTGGCTCGTTTGTCTTACTTCTGTTAATAATTCGTTTATTTTCGTCTTGAATTCAACTAAGCTACGCTTCTTTATTTCATTATCTTTGTGAACTGTTTCATTCTCTTTTAGCTGCAAAATCGCTTTAGGAAAATTTTCATGAAAATCAGTGTCGGTTTCATCATCACCATTTTGTACATCTGGAGAAAGAACAACCGGAATATGATCCTTTGTTGTCCTATCTAAAGCTAAGCTAACAATTTTAGCAAATATACCTGAAAATCATTGTGATTAAGGATTTATAAAAAAATCCGGTTACTATATTTATTTTAATATGATTTAAGAAAAAAATATGTAAAAATAAAATACCTTGTCTTTTTGTCGTTTTCAATACTTCCTTAGTATTGTTTTCACATGACATGGCTTTTCTGTCTTCTGAGTCAATAGATTTGTTCATTGGAAAGGAAGGAAGAGCTTTTTTCCATCTCCCAAATGGAGTGTTATCAATCGAAGAAGATCCTCCTCGTCTTCTATCCGCTAGTTGGAACATTTTTCTTCTCTCCTCTGTCCTCTCTCGACGCAATTGTGTCTAAGATAATGAAGTCGTTAAACACATCTGCATAAACCAAGTATGTATTACTTGTTGAATATTTAGAAAAAAATACTTACCTTTAAATCATTATTTGCTTCCCTTAACGAGTTAGTTAAAGAGGTGAGATAGTAAATTATGAGGATCAGCAAGACCAATAATGGAATGACTATAGCAGGTGAAGCAATGTATTCTAATGCAAAGTTTAAACTCTTTGGAAGGATATTGTATATATTAGTTGTTAATATTTTATATATTTTATCGTATTCTGAAAATGGACCACAGTGCCATGAGGGTTTTACCCAAACAATCGTATATCCAACTGGCAACACACATAAAAATAGCATTGTGAGCAGGAGTGCTAAATAAAAATTATTGCTTTTTGAGACTCTAAACACTACTTCATGAGGAACATTGCAAGTCATAACTGCCCATGATCGAAGATACATCATTATCATTAATTTGAATACATTTAGGACGACGAGACCAGGGGAAAAAAACATTCCCATCCAAACCATCCCTTGATTATTGATAAGATGCAATATGTTTTCAGCTATCTTAAAATCGCCATATTCAGGGAATTTCTTCTCGAGATCCCAACACCAACATCTATTCATATATCTGACAATTAATGCTCGGAAAAAGTCCATAAAAAGAGTCCCTAAAAGAACGAATACCTGAAAAAATAATATATTCACTTAACAGGAAAAAAATTATGATTGTTAAATTATCATATTATTAATTACCTACCAAATCCATCATCGTTAATTTAACTAATTCCTGACCGAACATTGTTTCCCAACATAATTTAAGTAATTTTTTCCTTGTTGCTATTGTGAGATTGTACATTTTTCTCTTAGATTTATCGTAATAAACAGAGTCCACGTAAGTTAACTCTGTTTTATTCAAACTAGTCACCGGGGGTTGATTTAGAATACATTTCTTCACGGAGCACTTAATGTCGACAAGCACACAGTTAGACATGAAAAATGTTTGTGTTACATTTTGATCGCCACAATTAACGGAGCAATTAAACGATATGTTAGGACATATAGCATTATTTTTTTCATTTTCCACATAGTCAACATTTACTGAATAGTTAATATCGGGATTAGATGATGTTTTCGTTTCCCAAAGCACATTAATATCTATTTTATGAGCCGTCGTGCCAGAAGCGTCGTTTAAATCTGTTACGACATCCGTTGTTACGTCATCCGTTGTTACTTCATCTGCCTTCAAAGAGGACACTGTGAAGCTTGATTCATCAGTATTAAATGACGGAGTTGAAGTTGGGAAAAGTGAAGTAGATGGTGAAAAAGTATCTGTTTCGATATCTGTAGTAATATCGCTTATCGTAGACCCATTCTCAGTAATGAAATCGTTTTCTGACAGAGTAGTCAGTTCATTTTCAAAGTTATAAATACTGTAATTATCGTAATCACCGTCAAATTCCGATGATAATGGCGTCGAATATGTCGTTTCTTCTCCCATGGATGCAGTGGTTAATGTATCAATGGTATAGTTTGTTATATCTTCACCCGTATCATAAAATTCGTAATCATATATTTCCGAAGTCTCTTCAATTTCGTCATTTTCTTTAATCATACTCAAATTTCTTAATCTTTGTAACTCTTTTTCTAAAACACTCATACCATCAACGATTTCTTTGTCAACTATATTTCTTTTACGCCGTCGTAGCGTCTTGTTTTTCAATAGGTTATTACTGGTCTTTACTGCGTATGGGTTTTGAGAGCTATATATAATTGCCCTCTCAGTACTTTCAATATTTTGAAAATAATCTTTTGGAGGAAAAGTTGTCATATGGCAAGGCAAACAAGGAACATCTACTTCAGAACATGTAAATGTTGCAAAGTTTTTATCAATATTTATGGGCTCTCGGATATTAAAACTGGTATTATTATTTAATAAACTTGGTTGTAATGATACCAACTCTTTACACATGCCATCAATTTTACTAAACTGTGCAAAAATTAGCGAGTATAAATTCAACAAATTTAACAACATTATTCTGAAAAAAAAACGAAGATATTTGTGAGTTTGAAAGTCGTTTGAAACAGTATTAAAAGTTTAACTTATAATGTTTTACCTAGCCAACTGTAATCTTAGTTGTTTTCTCGGATGAAAATGTTCTAGAAAGCCCAAGAATTCGAAGAAAAATGGGAATGTTATCGATATCACTGTGACTACAGTTGTCGTCTCATTTTCATGCCACCAACTTGGTGTCTTACCACGGTAGTTGTCAGAACGTGTGACCACAGTTACAACGGCATATGCCGATACTGCTAAAAGAATTACGACGCAAAAGTTTACTAATGCCCTGAGACTTATAGTGCGCCAACTGAAAAAAATAAATAATGATTATTAAAAGTTACAACACGCAATATTAATAGTTAAAGGCCTTATTTTTTGCTTACTTCCTAGGATTTTTTTTCTTTTCTGCTTCTTCTAGTAAAGCTTCTTTAAACCCCAAAATAACTGAAGCTATTCGGTTGTGTGCTGTCTCTGCATTTCCAATCATGTAGTCCCATCCAGTAAATAGTTTCCATGAGAATATACATTCGTCATCCTTTTCGGAAAGTTTGGACATGCGAGAGTTTTCAGCCATTCTATTAATATATAGCAAATTATATGAAAGCTTGAATAACTTTAATCATCAAACATATACTTGCTTTTGATCATCAAACATGCTTCGCATAAGTTGTTACTACTAAAAATAAATGTTCTAAATATATCTTACTTCCTCAATATGGCGACGAAGCTATAAACGTAGACCACCAAGCCAGTTAGGAAATAAGCTAATGGCATTTTGTACTCTGATCGTTCAACGTTGCTATAATAACCATAAAATATAGGCGAATATTTAAGGATGCCTTCGAACTCCCATAGGGTTAGTAGATTGGTCGCGTTACGCCGTTCATGCTCCATTATAATTTTTCTTTCACCATCCAGTTTAGGGTTTGCAGTGAGGTACTAAAATTCATTTAAATAGTTTTAGTTACGGTACAAGTAAATAAGTTAATGCAATCCTCACTGAAGGACACTAGCCCAATTTGTTGAAAGAATTAATAAGGGCTGAAACCTCCGGCAAAGTGTAATTAAAAATAGATTTAGCACTCCAACGGATATGAACAAGCATTATGGCAGCAATAGGTTTGATATGCGATTTGTTAATGAAGTACCGGAGACGTAAAAAAACTTACATCTAAATAGGTACTTTGAAAAAATAAAGAATTTTATTGAAGTAAGTGGGTATAAAAAGCGATTTCCAGTAACCAATAACATATAACACACATTTGGAGTCATAAGTCAAAATCAGTATATATTAGTAATATTAAATAAAAAATAATAATAAATAAAGAATTTTCGCAATACCTCAGGTACTATAACAAAAACTAATAATATGAAAGCGATGACTAAATTAATCCAGAATAGCCATCTCAGAAATGTGAAATAAGATGCGACAACGGATCCAAAGTGTGATTCTATTTCTTTGATTCGTAATTCCCAAGGTATCAGTAGATTGGATATATTTGCAGCTTCTCGTTTCAACTGTTGCCATTTCTGAAATGGAAACTAATTTTAATCGTTCTTGAGTATTATGGCATGAGAAAAAGTTTGTTGCTAATGTTTAAAGAAATTACTCGACTTTTCGTTAATCTTATTATGCTAAATATAGCATTCCCGATTCCATAGATTCCATAGATGACCTTAAGATAAGTAATAACTTATCTTAAGTTCATCTGTGGAATCGTTTAACACGATATGTCGCTAAGAATGAGCAATTGTATGCCTCTATTCATCGTAAGACACGTTTATTATTCAATGTGTTATCTAACTTGAATAATCCCAGCGCTATTGAAACTACATATTTTAAATTACTTACTGTTGCCATAAGGATATTAAATCTTGCATATATGTCTCTTGTGCTTTTGGATTGAGCGAGTCTCTCCTGGAGTTTACCTTCGTGGCGCTTGATATAACCTTTAGCCTGGAAGTTAGTCATTAATATTTTTATTTTACATGGTTGTGCAATGAACATTCAGAGCTTCAGAGCTCAGAGATTCAAGTTTATATTTTTATGATCAACAGCTTTTGGGTATACCTATATCTATAAAGCGGACTACGAACGATATATTTCCACAACAAAACATGTAACCAAGACAGAGTAAAAATAAAAAGCAAGTACATTTCAGAATTTCATTCCATTCCTACCTGGTGAACTATTTTAAGTTTTCGTCTCATACCCAGCGGTTGTTGCTTTGCCGAGCTTAAAACTTGTTTATGCAAATGTATATTTTCAAATATTTGCTCTTGTGTAAGTACGGGTTGTTCTTCAATAGATATTGCTGTGCTGTGAATAAAATTAATGTTCATTAATACCTCTATACGACAACTCGATTTTTTCATAGAAGTTCGGCGCTTACGTCACTAACACGTTGACTTAAAAGAAAATTCCGCTTGAGAATAATTTGAAAACATACCGCCATATAAGATAGAGATCAAAAGGCAGGTATAGATTTTATATTTATGTAAAATTACACTCTCCTTTAAGAACTTTATTGTAAGAAAAGTAAAATAAAATATATAAGGTAAGGAATATGCTTGGTATGTATATCACGATTTATTTATTTCTGGAAGATTGTTCCCAGATGACCCAATCACTATTCATGTATATTATGTAATAAAGAAGTTATGGAAGAAAAGATAATCGTACTCTCCAGAGCTGGTTGTAAACACAGAAGATCGTCTTCGCGGGTGAATGTCTTCTGGAAGAAAAGGTGACGATGGCCGTCTGGCCCGACCTTTTCGCGACCGGCGTACACTGGCGCGCCGCTGCCGCAATACCGCACTTAAGCTAACCGAATAGTCCTCATCTTCTGATACATCTGAAAGTGTTATATGAGACATCCAAAGCTTTTGATGTGAAAGCCAAGATACCTACATTAGTACGTTTAGATCAGTGTTTCCTAGCCTGTTTTTAGCCACGCCTTAGCCTAACTAAACCTAACTAACTAAAAACTTTATTGTTTGCTAAAAAACACTTGAATGATAGTTTTTAGGAATAACTTACTAGGAAGTTGTTAACGATATACAATAAGTAAAATTTTAAAACATATAATGAAAAACTGAAATTCGAATAAGAAAATAATTACAATCAATTTTCGAAAAAAAAAGGCTAGCATATAAATTTTTTTTTCGGCTCCTCTTTATATGCATTGTCCTGAAATTTATTTCTACCGTAAGAAATATAAGACGCATTGATAAAAGCTCTTATTTTATATTTAAAAAATTTCTATTAATATTTTCAATGGCTTAATTTATACAATAATATATAATCACGCAAAGGACATTCGCAGCAAACAACTTACTTAAAATATCGCTAGTACAATTTTATAAGTTTACATATTTAAAAGAAATACGCAAATTAAATACCTGCATTAGTAGAAAATTTTACTTCACTACTTGTAACTCCTGGTGAAGCCATTTCGGGATTGGGATCTGCCCAGGTTACAGAAAGACGGTCAATGGACGGCTGTGGGGAGGACGGCGCGCGGTCACAGGAACCCTATAGTAAATATTACGAGTTTTTTTAATCAACCGGTCATGACCTGAAGAAAGAATTTCCCAACTGCCATGTGAAATGAAATGGCTCTGCAGGTAATCTGCCCCAAACCCTCATGGTCATGCGGAAAATGTCATGAAGATTTCTAAAATGTGGATTTGTAAAATGACACAAACATAAGATACTTAATATAAATATTTTCAATAGACGTTTAACAGTATCAACAATGCACAAATATGATTTTTAATAAAAATAACGAAGTCTATATAGATATATAAATAACAATTAAATTATCCCCTTTAAGTAAATTAAGTTTATTCATAATACAATTTACAATGACAAATAACACTCCACTATTACACAAAGGCAATTAATTCAATAACCACAAATAAACGGGAACGTTTGAATAATTTAATACGATAACTTCGTAACAGTTGATTTGATTTATAACTAAGATATCGGAATCCGTTAGTTTTTAAAAGGTTTCTATTATTATTAATAAAATCTTTCCGTACACCGCTTCAGTTAGATTCAGGTGTAGCAGGCAACATCACAATCCGACGCCGACAGAAGTACTGTGGCAATTTAGAATCGAGGCAAAAAGCTGGCTTCGTTAATGAGAACAATAAATTAAACGATTTATAGCCCTATTAGGGGGTTTGCATAGGTCTTTTGATTCCGTTAGTAATACCTACCATGAATATATAATAAGGAGAAGGTGAAGCTTTCGGTTTGAACTTTTCAGAACCTATACTTTTTTTGTGGCAAGACGTGCAACCCTTAACGATTATTTCTTAGATGGAATTCGAACCCAAGACCATTGTGCTTCGGACTCAGTGTTATACGTCCTCTGAAGCAACTACTTACAACTCATATGCGTTAATTCGGAGTTCTAAGGTTTTCCAGCTAAAAGAAACAGAATCCGCATCATCTATTCATCTTAAAGTAATGAAACAGGCGATAAAAGGGAACTGGCTGGTGCCTCACTCTCATACTCGTTGAACTCAAACTTAACCTAAAATATGTTAAATAACATTATACTAAGATTGCGTTATCTTCTAATAGTATGGCCATTTAATCAGAATTAGATTCCACACCCATAGTATATCGTGACAAGACACCGTCACTCAGGTCCAAAGCGTCAATGAATGCCAGCCAATTATTGACTCTGATTAATTATTCCAAAAAGGGATGTCACCATAAAGTTTCCTAACATTGAACTGTTTGTGGCAAGCTTTTATTTTGAAATCTGGCGTTTGAAACAGCTTTTTTAACACTCTTTTACTCTTTTCTCGGATCCGAGTGGAACGGGTACATAGCGGTGCCGCCCACTCGGATCCGTTCTGCGAGCGTCCCGTTTATTTTTTTAAAGCATTGCCATCCCTAGCCCTCGGATCCGAGCATTCGGCACCCAATGTGCTGTATGCCAACCACTCGGAGCCGACAACTGTTTTGTTTTAAAATAATAATATACATACATATTTTTAAACATTCATATTTACTTATTAAAATTTCGCCATAAAATATTTTGGTTTCCGCCTATTACTTATATCCATTGTATAAGCATTCAATGTGTTAAACATATATCTTATAAAAAAAATCTTTATTAAACAACAATTGAAAAGCTCGTGCGAGGTGAAAACCCGTGAGTCAGCCCTGAGCTTTCATTTCGTTAAAAAGACCTTCATCACAAACGGAAACATTATACGAAGTGATTATTCTGTAAGGGCCAAATCGTATTTATACCAAATTAAAACATATTAATATTTTTGTCTATGTTATTATATATCAACATTTGTCAACACGTCAAGTGATGTCCTTAATTAAAGAAATTGAATAAATAAACTCTTCATTGCGATAAATGTCTGTGTCAACTTCTGATATGTTTGCTGCATAAACAAGATACTCATAGTACACAAACAATGTTAAGTAGATTAAATGCAGCTGATGCTAGCATGACATAATACACCATACCGTCAACTATTTTAGATAGTTATGATAAGAATTGTTATTAATTTTGGAAAATGATACATGTATTTCCTTAGATACAAAACCAAAATGAACATTCGAATATTTAATGTTCACTCAAACGGACTTTAAAATACTAATTAAGTATTGCCGCCCTTAAAAATATTGAAGCTAAGGAGGTTGCCATGACAACCGTCGCTAGCACCGTCTCCTTGGCGCCTCTTTTCAGCACGAACAAGTAAGAAATAAGTTTTCTTCATAGTGTAATTGAAAGTTCGGTATAAATATTGTTATGTAACTACATATAATTTAGCTATAATAATTAAACAACATTTTTATATCTTAATTATATTAAAGGATTGTTTAAAAAAACAAATTGTTTATTAACAATTTATGTAGAACTATTATGTGGATAGAACATTTTTCGTTAATTGAGGTTTGCTGTTCGCGAGGCCGTGCCCCGATTTACCTTGTAATTACGTATACTATTACAACCCGCTTTATTACACCCTGTCTGTAAATTAGTTTTCTTTTAACGTATCGTATATTGAATAATTTTAATTTTTTCGTTTCATTTTAGAACTCATAATATCACAAACAAAATTATTAGTAATAAATCATATGTCTATGTCTAAAATTCCGATTTTGGCAGGCATAACAAAAAACATTTCTTTATTGTTTATTAACGCCCAAACCCAATAACCTATCTCAATCCATTTTTGATCATCTGAGATCGATCGACTGTCACGGTCTGATCTGTTGTATAATAAAATTTTGTTTTTATTATTTTAGTAATTGTCAGGACTTTGGATTTAAACTGCAATTTCTCGTATAATTCCTGTAAACATTGCACACAAGCAAACCTTTGGCATGGTATTGGTGTGTAGCATATATTTAAATGTAGGTACATATGTCATCGCTTTCCCTCCCGTCTCAATTTGTTTACACTTTGAAAGCATCAGTACTTTCAAAACTTGTATGCTACTGACAATTGTGACTGGCAGTGCATACACTTAAAATATATTGTTAGTGTATTCAACACAATCTTTCATAGATCTTAGTAGTAAATCTTCTCGTTTTTCCAACTTTGTAAAATAATATTGAAAAAACCTACCCCTAATGTTGGTTAGGTCTGTATATTTTCAAATCACACTGGTATTGAACTGGTTTATTTGAAAACTATACTTAAATGTACGCAAGCAAATATAGAAAATTACGAACCTGTGGTATCAGAATTGATGTTGGTTCGATCATGATTCTTGGTCGTGGTTCAAGCTTTAAGATTCCTTTTTCTTTAGCCTATAAAATAGAAACAGATATACAATGATAAAACGTCGTTAAAAGTATTTATAAATATTTGAAAAAAATACCCGGGATTAAAGTTACGTTTAATTACTCGTTTTTGGGCTAGCTAAATAAGACTAGCCCTTCTCTTTTCTATATTCATATTATTTTTTAATTGAAATAATAAAGTACAGGGTGGCGCAATAAAACGTGCTCATTTCGTCATCTTTTTTCGCGGGGTAAACGGCACTTATATGGAACTCCATAATGAGATGTTACGACTCCATGATACATTGTAATCATGAGTCATTTCGACGGGAAGATTTTCCACTTTTGACTCCAGAACTTGCGAGATCGAGAATAGCGAATACGAGGACTTGGTTCCAACAAGAAGGAGCGACCTGTCTGTCTGTGATGACTCTATGGCGATTGTGAGGCAGATGTTTCCTGCAAGACTAATTTCCAAAAAGAGACTTAACGCCTCATGCACGTTCTATTGCGCCACCCGATATGCAACGAAATATAAATCTTTTTTTAAGCTCAAACTTCTTACATGTATTTTGCAATACTTTGGTCGAACTGGCTATGTTGGTCATATAGATACCTATATATATAAATATTAGACATAATATAATATCATACAACAATATCGAGTTGGTTTATTTTAGAAGTAAAACATGAAGCTATCATGAAGCTGTTTGAGAGTGAAATTTTACTAAGGTTTAAACATTATCAGTTAAAGAGCAAATTTGAGTTGACTAGAAGGAACTATTAAACAAACGATCATACCGATCGATGTTTACACAATCAAGTGCTTCGATAATGTCTTTTTATATCTGTGTAAAATCGGGTAACATGTCGCACAAAGGCAGACACAAATACAGACAAAGACTTGCCTACTCTTTTAACCCAATTGCTTCGCTAGATTGAATTTAATTCCTGAGGTACATATAAAGATGAAGTATATTGATGAAGATGAAGGTAGTTTGAAATATGTATATAAAAATCATTACAATGGGTATAGGCTAGATTTAGATGTGGTACTTTTTATAGACGGTTGTGTGTTTGTAAAATAGTGTGCATTCTAAATGCTAAGCAGGAGGTTGACGCGTATATATATATATCTATTAAAATTATATGGTGCAGTCTGTCTAGCGTTCAGGCTTTAAAAAACATCGACAAAGCAAACTATTCATGACCAATTCTCACTTGATTAGCCTCTTTGTTCCGACTGCTTTTAAAAACAAAAAGCGTGAATCACACACAAGGTCTTTACCTTCGTATCCATGATGGCTGCCAACCACCATCAGATGCAGGAGGCAACTGGTCAAAACCCCGTTGTCAACTATCGCGTGTCCCGACGCTCCATTGCGAAAACCTCGCAACTACATTTATCTTAATTTAACATCAAATATATGAAACCGTTTATTAGTGTTTTAATTACTTATTAATTCCGTGAGTATAACGGTACTTTGTATATCAGTTTTCAGAATAACGATGACTAAAAAATCTTACAAACTTTACAAGGTTTGTTACTTTAATTTGACATGAAATATATTATTTTTAAGGTTTTACCTTAACTACCCTGTCTGATTTACCCTGCCATAGGGACCAAAAATTTTAAATTCGTTTGAAAAGTCTATTTATAAATTTTTATTAATTATTACTATTACTGATATTATTGTAAATACTGTATATTTATTGTAGAATATTCTTTTATCGAATTTTGTTCCTATGACCCCTAGTTGCGGCTGAGGTCGTCCAAAGTGAGCCTCTATCTCTTTCGGAGTTGAGTTTTGCATTTTACCTCGCTCTAAGTATTTCCGCCTCCTTTTGCCTTATCTGCAACTGTTCGTTGCCATGCTTGGAACTGCCATGCTTCCACTCTCCCTGTGGACTCCAATCAAGGGCCTGCTTGAAGTTTTGAATGGAATGTCGGAATGTATGACTTATCCAGTTCCGCGTGCATCGCCTGGTCTTTCTCGGCAGTACTCCAGGAGTTGCAGTAGAGTTCTGCTCTGGCCAGTAGACACCCAGATTACTACGCAGTCAGTGATTGAGATAGACTTGGAACAAATAATTATACACTTTAAATTATTCTCGCAAGACTCAAGTCAACTATTATAATGAAATTTTCATTAATGGCGATAAATATTAGATATAATGTTTTTCCGACAGGTCGTTCTAATTAGTGAGAAAAGCAGCGTAGGGTGAGCTGTTAAAAGGGGTGAATGACGCAGGTAATCCACACCTGACACATCTATAGTAGACACCTTTAGCTACAACAAACAAATCAAATGTATAGGTATTTGATACAAAGTCAGTCATAATAATGAAATGTATTACGAACAATAAAAGGACATTTTCGTTATAAATTCAACCATTTAATTTTTTTTTCAATTTGATTTTTTTTTCTTTTTTTCAAGAAAGCAATACATTGTTATGTGCTGTGGAAAATATACAAATACATAATATTATGTACGATACTGTGCTTTTGCAATGCCTTGAAAATTAACATCATTCTAAAAAACATGGGCCCGTACTGTACGTTCTAATTTTACTAATCTGCTTCCTGGGTCCGGAAGAAAGAAAGAACAGGTCAAAACATAACCTTTAAATAACATAAATGAAAAACACATGCGTTATATCCCATTTGCTGGAACAACGTGATTAAAACAACGAACAACACAAGAGACAAAGGGAATCTAGTATAAGAAACCATTTTGTGGAACCAGCTGCCCACTGAAGTATCTCCGAACCAATTCATCCTTCAAGAAAAGAGCGTACAAATTCTTAAAGGGCCGGCAACACTCGCGAGCCCTCTAGCATCGAGAGTGTCCATGGGCGGCGGTATCACTTAACACCAGGTGAGCCTCCTGGCCGTTTGCCCCCTGTTCAAGAAAAAAAAAGAAACACAATAATACCATTTATATTGACAGTAACTGTTTATAAAATTTTATGTGACACAATATAACAGATCACAGCATCTGTAGTTAAGCTAAAGGTTTCTTGACCTCTCTTATCTGAGTTGACGCTCAGGCATTTTTATTACAAAACGAGGCGTTGATGCTTCCGTATCTCTAAAATTAGGTTCAACGATATCGTTAATGTTCCTTCAATTTTTGATTACTACTAATTATTAGTACGGTGAAGTCCCGTCAGTTGCCGAGGTTCGGATAATGTATGCGTCTGTTTTATTAGTTTTTTTAAGATACAGATCGAAATAATATTATTTTACTGGGAATTTTGAGTTTTTTTTTATAGAACAGGGGGCAAACGGCCAGGAGGCTCACTTGATGCTAAGTAATACCGCCGCCCATGGACACATTAAGTCCCCTAATTTGCCGAGGCTCGGATATTATATGAGTCTGTTTTATTAGTATTTTTAAGATACAACTCGAAATAATATTATTTTACTGGGAATTTTGTTATTCGAATTCTATTTCAAAGATTTCTGAAACATTACGGGGATGGTTTAATCACGACAGAAGGCCCTTTGTCACTGCGTTTGCGCCAAACAAAGGGTAACCTGATGAGCCGAGTCTTGATTGATGTAGGTACAAAGATTTTTTAATGTTTAATTTGCAGTAAACTATTTTTATAGAACTCATTATGATCCAATATTTTTCGAGCAGATTATCGTAAGAATTTTGTCCCACTTTATTCACAAAACTAAATTCATTCAACGGAATTCTTTACAGTGTGATCAGCATACAGGAGTTATATAGTTGCCGAAACCGAATACATATGTGATATTATTGAACATAATATAATTAATAAGTTGTTATTATAAGTAGAATTTAATATATAATGATTGTGTTATCATTTATAGAACTCGTTATTAACATTGCCGCGAAACTAATTTGGGCCTCTTTTGCGATAAAGGGTTTTAAACAGTGCCACCAATAATTTTTACTATCTAACTTATGTTCTAAAGATTGGCAATAAGACTATAATATTTGAGTCATACCTCCATTTGACTGTGTAGATAAAAAAAATCTGTGCATTGATAGAAACGCTATGTTTCAGGAAGCTAGTTGTGCAAATTTGTTTAATTCGTTATAAGTTCTTTGCTCTCCGGTACTATGCAAAGTAATACATAAATGTTGTACTCAAGGTATTTATTACTCGTATTTCTGAAAACAAGAGAGAATATCTAGACTAAGACGAGAACCATATGACCTTGTAGGCACCTTCAGAGGATATGTGATACGTAAAGTGTGCTACCCAGATGTTTAAAACAATTTGGCCAGTTAAAATTTTACAATGAAATATAACAATCGCTATCTCAGGTCTTCTACAAATGATTGTATCAACAGATGCTTAACATATGTACGAAATAATTTAACAAATACAAAATATTTATTTATTTCTACTTCGTTGCATTTATAGAAAAATAAATAACATAATACACAAAAATTATTAGGGATGTGGAAAGAAGAAAACTAAAAAACCTAAATATGTTGGGTAAAGAGAAAGAGCAAGAAGTGCAAAACCTAATGATAAAAAATATATCGAGACAATATTCTTGTATAATAAATCTTTTAAACTGGGTTAACTATTTATAAAAAAGGAAGAGATAACACAATATGCTGCCAGCACTGATTGTTATTATTAACATTTTCATAATATTTATATAAACATAAAATTAATAATCCCGTAGAAGTTACCCAACTTTATGTGGAATAAAATAGATTGGTTCAAATTTATTAAAATGTAGTTACTTGTTACCTATAAATGTTGTAAAAATTTGGTGGGTATTCTCAATGAAAGAGGGGACGCAAGAAGAACTGGTACGCTCTTTTCTTGAAGGACGCTTAATCGAATTTGTTCGGAGACATTTGATATTTGGCAGTCATAGTTCGGCCTCGTTTCTGAATCTCGCCCTTAGTTCACATGGAAACAAACCCTCAGGCCACAGGCATTCAAAACATGTGCATGTGCAAGTGCATGGAAAACTGAGCTATGGTCACGCTTATCTTAATATATATATTTCTTGTGTGCGTGTGTATGTGACTGAACTCCTCCTAAACGACTGGACCAATTTTGGTGAAATTTTTTGTGTGTGTTCAAGGGGATCTGGGAATGGTTTAGATTCACAATTTTGTC
The DNA here is from genome assembly GCF_905147795.1 of Pieris rapae. Lineage (NCBI taxonomy): Eukaryota > Metazoa > Arthropoda > Insecta > Lepidoptera > Pieridae > Pieris > Pieris rapae. Next base: position 7,284,585 of record NC_059534.1, on the reverse strand, counting down.
CGATGGACAATGTTTTTTTTATTAATTTTTAATTTATTAGTAGTTGTTGATTTTGGAATGTTTTACATTGGATCCGACAGACGGCGCTACCATCGCAGTGTCAAATTTTAAATAATATTAGAATTTTAATTTTAATTTTTAGTCTGTCCCGACAGCGCTGCGATCAAATTAAAAAAAAGTTTTGTTATCATTGTGTTATTGTAGACCATGTGCTGGATCGTTAGATATTCTCATAACATTTGAATAATAATTTTCATCAAAATGGTCCAGAATGTTTTAGCTTATTAAAAAAAGTTTGCAATTTTCAAATTTAAGACGTGTAGACAGGACAACGTCTGTCGAATCCGCTAGTATGACTATAAATATGACTTTCATAGAACCTCTTAACAAAGTTTTTTAACAAGAGATTCGAATTCGTTAGAGAACTTTTATTGTTAAAGTAAAGACAATGTACTTAAATTATTTTTCATTGAGTTTCATTATTTCATTGAGTTGATTTCCATTAGTCAATGCGTTTTGAGATTGTGTTTCACCAGTCTTAGGTCACCTTCAAAATATCACCCAAACCTGATAAAAGCATGATTTTTATATAAGGAAATGTATCAGGCAGTCTTTTCTGTTATCATATAACCTAAGGCGTCGTCACTCGGCTTTGGTTTATTCGGCTTGTTTTCCATACACTCTACAAAGAATTACACCCACCATCAACAACGTCAGTTCAATAATAATAATAAGCACTTTATAAGTTGCCGAAATTAGTTAAAACTACAGAGCTGTGTACGTTATTTTGTCGCTTTACTGTCCTAGCTGGTAATAAACTCGACTATCGCCATCATTCGTACCGAACTTTCTAAGAAATCCGTTCTTTTGTTTACAAATTGGGATTGCTTGAGCGTGCTTTATCACGAAGATGCCTCAATATCGCAAGATATTAATAAAATAAATAGAAAATACAACATCATTTCTGGTGTATCAAAATACGTGAGGCGAAAATAACGAGTATACACAATAGCGCTCAAATAAGAATTGTGTTTTATGTAATTACAAACACTCGTATGAAATAAACTTTTTCTAATACAGATTTTTATTCTTTCCATTTTACGACAATTCTTTGTAACGCCACAATTTGTACAGGTCCTTTGCCCTTTTTAGAGTTTTCACTGGGCTTGATCAGCCCGCCTTTTACATATTGTTTCACCGAACGAAATCGAACGTATTGTTAATGTAATTCGCGCAAGCCGTGGAGCAGATATTTTATTGCAACGGAAAAGATATTTCCGCATTTGTTAAACAGATATTTTTCTTAATAAGCAAATAACAGAGTGTTCAGTGTGCTTACTAGTCTATAATTCATTTAACTTTGACAGAACTTTCGGACTAAGAACCTTGCGTTATGCCGCATTTACATTCAGCCATAGTGAGCAGGGAAGTGTGGGCAGGACGAGTGTGTAAATGCGGCATTAGAGACGTGAGTATAAGGAATATAAAATTCTTAAAACACCTCCATCCATTTCGGTATTTATGCGTCCAAAGTTCCTGTATACTTTTCTTTATCAACATATTTCTATCATATTTTAAATCTTTAACAATAAAGAGCCATAGCAGATATATGATTAGACGACATTGTTCTTCAGATGACCGCACATGGTGGCATTCTGACGGAAAACAAAAGCTTGGGCCTTTTCAGGTTCGTTCACAAAAAACGGTCGCTGAGGCCGCACCGCGCTTAGAAATGTGTTCCATCAACGACTCAAAGATTATAAAAGCGCCTGGCAGGTAAATGTATTTTAAAACAATACGGTTTGAAACATTCACATTTTTTTTTCGAATTTAGAACTTAAAATAAATCTGGGATGCAATATCCTTGTGGTGATGTGAAGTCATTTTGATTTTATAGTGCTTTACTATTCTCAGTAAAGGAGTTTAAAATTCTTTAGGTTTCTATCTACGACCTTTTTTTAAATTAACCATAAAATAAGATTTGTGCGCTGCTAGAAATTGTTGCTCAGTCACCGTTTACTGAACAGAAATCCACACATTTTGTACAACAATGGTTACTTGTTTGTTAGATTGATTATCTTTTTATTGTGTTTCATATTAAATAGGTAGACAATAAACAGATAATTACATGAGTATATTTTGTCTAATCTCCCTCTGAGGAATTCTGATTGGTTTTAAAGACATAGAAGTTTGCGTTAGTCCTGCCGTAATCTGTTTTAGTCTCTGTGAGGCCGGTGCCTGTTTGGCAGATTGTTCTCAATTCATCTATGACGTAGTGTTGTGAAACAAGATGAGCGTCAGTGCTCGTTCGGGCAGCACGCGCGTCGACGCGAGCTCCACGCGCTTTAACAAAATGGCGTGGACTTTTATTTATATACACTTTTTGACGTTTGTAGCTATAACGCAGGCGCAGGATTACTACCACACACCCAGGATAGGATCGCAGAAACTTGCTTCTTGCTATAACACTGACGGGCAGCCGCAAGTGAGTGAAACTCTTTTATTATAAAGTGGAGCTTTTAAAACTTTATCGTTCGTGTTCTTTTGGTATAACTAGTATAGTTATATGAATTTACACTATGTTGTTTGTGACTCATAAGAAAGTTCACATCTTTTAATTGTCGATATATTTCACAGGCAGATAATTTGTATTGAGCGTATCGTGATAATTGCAAAATTAACAAATTGTCTGACACCAATACGAGTTCTGTGTACTTTGTTTTACGAGTACTGCACGTACAGACCTAACTTACTATAATTAATGATTACATTGGAATATTTATGACATTATATACTTATAATATTTAAAAGAGTATTAAAATGATCTTGTGTTTTTCATATACAGAAAATAAGTAATTAGATTAATTTCTCCGCACTCTTACTCGTATTTGTGAAATTTAATCCATTCCTTAAGATTAAAAATTATGAATAAAATATATCTATTACAAAATGTTTCCTTTGATATAGCAAAATAATGTAATGTACTATTATTTCGTTAACCTATTGTTAACGTGATTCGTTAGATTACATCTTAGGGTTATCACAGTGGCTTTAAATTAAACATCGTAAGTCTATTGATATACTTATAAAGAGTTCGTTTACTCTGGTGGCCTAATGTCTTGTTATCGGGGGCCAGCGGAACCCGCTTATCATCGCATCCGTTAACACATTACAATTCGTATCAAATTTTACTTAAATAAGAACGTTAATGAATCAAAATTTAAGACAATCATCGCAACTATAGTTGCCACACACTTATCTCTTGAGCTTATAAGTATCCGCTCAAGTGATTTCCACACTTACGGTGAACTCAACTTCTCACTTAAAATATATATACATTAACTGTCTTCACTGTTCATGACAAGTTTTTAATCGTCTTTAATAAGAATAAAAAAAAACTTTCTTATGTGACGATCTTTTGATTAGTATTTGCTATTTATTGTCAAGTCTTGATGAATATATATATACTTTATCACTATCTCTTAATACTTGCCACGTGGTTTTATATAGGGATATTGTTTGGAAAGTTTACAATATCCCAGTCGATTTCTTTATCTTATTTTTAGACATTAAGAAAGAATATACAGTTAATCATGAACCAAATGTATAATTATAATAATATTTAAAATATCTTTGTGTGTGCACCAATAGCTAAAGATATATTTAATAAATTTATCATTTATTTGTAGTTATTAAAAATTTTCTAGTTAATCATTAGAAAACATATATTGCTATTTAAAAATTAAATCCAATTAATTGACATCTTTAATGAATACATATATTAGCTAAATATTATATGTACATAATTACAAACTCCTGTGTGCCCTATTAACGGCAAAACCGCCAAGCTACGATGATGTGAATGTCCTGCGGCATGCTATTTATAGTAGACTATTTTGGCGGCAAAACTACTTACCACCTAGACGGGAAACGTAAACCTGTTTCCGTATTGTCAATCTATTAGAAATATCCTGGTAAGTGTTAGGCATTGTAATACTTATATAAGGAGCCGAAGACTGATAACTTACTTGCCTGGTAATAACATCTATTAAAAGGATACAGAATGTGTTTCAAAAACTGTTGAACGACACGTAAATGCACCGTTGTGCTTTAGTTATAAATTTGTCGAAGATGACAGAAATGACAGAAGTGTATTATGTTTTATTATTATTTCTTTAATTAGGTATGGGATATGAATCCTTCGACTAACAAGAATGTCTCTACAATTTAATAAAATACAATTTTATCGAGTTAAAAATCCCGAATGAGTCGTACCAAAGGTCCCAAGTACATACTTGGAAAATGTCCTTAATTGTAACGAAACCAAGCTCATTTTCTGTTACCCAGAGATGTATTCCGGAGTTCGAGAATGCTGCGTTCATGGTACAGATGGAAGCGACAAATACATGCGGTGATAATGGTGTGAAGATGTACTGTATTCAGACTTCAGCCGGAACTTCATCGAGGTAACAAACATTTATGAGTATTATACTACTTATATTAGCGGTATTTCGTAGATCACTTGATTTTAATGCAGTACATATGCCTCCAGACCTTTAAGTCCCATACATGTCAAAGATCAGAAACCCATCACTAAAAACCTTAATCTCGCTTATATAAAATTATGATAACATGTAAAAATATTTCTACTAGTGATAAACCAAAATTGTAATGTTATATGATAGAGTAATACTTTAATAAGTGGACAAGGCGATTGTAATTCTCGAACCATAGAACTTAAATTCTAAATTTGTTTCACATTATTTAAACTAAGCGACTATTAAAAACACATGTAATGTGTCATAATAATAATAATCCGTTCTAGCGTGTGATCCCTGATTGTATCTGTTGAGATCCCTTTTGAAGTTGTTATAGAAGGATTGTAAAGAAGATAAGAAAGATATTAGTAAAGAATGTCCTTATTAATCACTTGTGTGGTGTCGGGTAACGGACCAGACGAAATCAGCTTAGATCAGATCGATATGTCTTCAATATTAAACAACAGTCATTTGATTATATATTTAGTATTTAATTATTTATTAAACTTAAACTTTAGCATAAATTATTATGAATGCAACTCGACAGGCTAACAAGTAAAAAAACGGGTACAGTAGAAATACATACGTAAATTAAGAAAATTAAATTACAATTAACAATAAAAAGTCACTAAAAGCTAACCTTAAAGTTTATACATACAAAATGCAATAAGAAAATACACGAATTACAAGTCAAGTCAAGATATGATATTGTTAAGTAGGGTTATTTAGCAGACATTTAAAATACGTTGCGGAGTATATAGAATACTTATTAATTTTTAATAATACATTAATATAATAATTAATGTATAATGTATTATTTATATCAATGTGTTTAACTATTAAAGGTCCTGTGATTACTGCCAATCCAACCAGTTTTCAAGCTATTACCTCACCGATCTCCATTACGAGCAAGATAATCAGACATGGTGGCAATCAGAAACTATGAAAGAAGGAATTCAGTATCCAAATCAAGTCAATCTGACTCTGCATTTAGGTGAGCTAGCTATTAATATTATTTTATTTGTTGACCTTAAACAATTGAAATTCTTGTGACTTCAACATAAGTTCGAACAATATTTTTGCGTATAAAATATTTTAAACTATCTAAATACAGTCAAAACCGTTTGTATTAGGTACTTATTAACAACGTCATCGGCTGTTACGATCGGTTTTTACGACCAAATATGAGTTCTTAATATGAGTTCTCTTCGATCGTTATAATAGATTTTGACTGTATTATAACGCTAATATTGTAGAAGGATAGCATTATGAATAAAATTGTCTATCTGATTCCAACCGAAAAGCAAAAAAAATCTCAATGTTATATATTTTCGTGAAATAGCGGCTTACGCAATTTCCGGAAAATTAATAATTATTTCGGGTTGCTAAGCACATACACTTATTTAACGATAGGAAATAAATCTATTGTGCTCTATTGGGTTTCAGGACTTCAACAAGATTATTTTATTTTAATTTATATTCACAGGAAAAGCATACGATATCACGTATGTTAGAATTGTGTTCTATTCGCCCCGGCCTCAAAGTTTTGCGATATACAAAAAGCTTAGTGAGGAATCCGATTGGGAACCATATCAGTACTTCAGGTAAATTATTAAATTAGTAATATATAAAGTCACTGAACTCATTTATTAATATCAATTATATAGCGGTTGATTGTTTATAAAAGGGTCAGAATTTACAAGTCTAAATATGGATATTTTTAGTGCGTCATGCCGGGACACATATGGTGTTTTGGAACAACGTGCCGCAGAAATGGGAGCCGAAACAAGAGCACTTTGCACCAGCGAATATTCCGATATATCACCGCTGTCGGGCGGTAATGTTTTGTTCTCCACACTCGAGGGTAGACCCTCAGCCTACACATTTGATAGTAGTCCAGAATTACAGGTAAGTGTTTATAAAATACACATTATAATAAATATTATAAATAATAGCATTAATATTTGCTTAATTTAATCTTTTGTAAACATATCGTTAACGTACTGTAAGCTAATGTGTGACAGAAGCTTCTGAAAGATTTCTTTACTTTCAAAGTAGTACAAGAGTGAAGATCGAACATTAAATAATTAAAAATGCTAACACATTCATGAATATGCAAGTTATAATTTCTTTAGTTTTTATTTATGACCAATTTGGTTCGATTTAAGTTAATGGGCTGTCAATGAAGATGTTGCTATATAGAATAAATTCTACAGAAAACTCAATATATACACCAAATTTCAGGAATGGGTAACGGCGACAGATTTGCGCATTTCCTTAGACCGTCTGAACACATTTGGAGATGAAATATTCGGTGATACTCAAGTATTACAATCGTATTGGTACGCCATTGCTGATGTAGCGGTCGGGGCCCGCTGCAAATGTAACGGCCACGCCTCAGTATGCGACACCCATGAGCTCCCAGACGGAAGTCGGTCGAGATATTGCAGGTATAAGTCATTGACATAATTAAACACAATGCATTTACACTAAGCAGCTTAGATTATTTAGTCAATTTAAATTATTATACTCTGGTTGGGAAAGAACACACTTGGTAAAGGATTTTCAGATATGTGTAGACGAGTAAAAAAGCGTTCATGCCTCGCTTAGTTTCACACATCACCAACCATACCTCTCATATATCGGTACTGATGTGACTATTTAAATTTATGTATGACAAAGCTGAAATACAAATTTGTTTTACATGTTACCTCAATCGAATCGTTAAATAATAGTTACACAGTTATATTTCATACTTATGCACACTTTCGAAATTCGAATCGCAGATATGCGCTGTAGTAATATTCAAATATTTTTTATTTTTCCACAGATGTGAGCATAACACAGCTGGGCGAGAGTGTGAAAAATGTTTAGATTTCTACAATGATGCACCTTGGGGTCGCGCTTCTCCAACAAACGTTCACGAGTGTAAAGGTTCGTACTTTTTTCAAGTTTCCTCTGAGCTTTATTTTTAGGCTCTCATTGCTAGTAAATTTAAATTTTCAGTGAACTACGGCTTGGCTTTTAATTTTCCACATCATATTAAAAACTATAAAACTATGCGAAGTTTTGCGAAAGCGACTGTCATTACTTAACAAAATATCATAGAATATATGTTATATTCTGTTTCGGTGGTTTTATATTACGTATAAACAATGACTCACTACTTTACTTTTGTAATTATTGTCTGTTTTGATGTTGGTTTCGTCTTATGAGATGAATGTGCTGTTTTAATCATTATTATCCGCGTACATTGATTTATTTCTAGAATTCTGATAATTTTGGCTTTAGGATATTTAAAATATCCCTGTACTATATATGCCTAGTTTTTGTCTGCTTGATCGTTTTGTTTTATTTATTAAATTTCACTTATATACTATTTGCATAACATTTTGTGAAAATATGCGAATGTATTGTCTGAAGTGCATAAGCGAATTTATTAATATATGCCAATAAAATAAAATTTAATAGTAAACATTAAATTAATGTAAGTAATAATAAGTTGTATAAATATAAGCGAGAAAGTATGCAACTTCAAATATTGATAACTAACAACAGCTAGCAAATTTTTTTAAAATTATTTTTGTCTTCGCAATGGCGTCTGTTTAACTTTGTTTTATGGCTTTAAAAATATAAAACTGTCGCCGCTTACAGTAAAAAAATATCTGTTAAAGCATTTAATTACATAATTAAAACGACACTGCGTTTTATAAACTATGCGAATGTATATATTGCGATATTGTTGAAAGTACATTATAACCTTTTTCTATGATTAATTTTGCAGCGTGCAATTGTAACGGATTTTCGAACAAGTGCTACTTCGACAAGGATTTGTATGAGCGAACTGGGCATGGTGGCCACTGCATGGATTGTGCTGAGAACAGGGATGGTGCGAATTGTGAACGTTGTAAGGAGAACTTCTTCCAAGGCACTGAGGATATCTGCCTGCCCTGTAATTGTAACCCTACAGGTTTGTTCATATTTGCTTCAATTTCAACTTAGATTATTGGATAAACGTGTCCTAGCACAAATGGCTTTTGTGTTTTCGCCTTCAGAATGTACTTCGTATTTTGCGTATAATAGGAAATCTTTAGGAAATCTCAATGGACTAAATGTGTCAGTCACAAAAGGCTACTCTTGCCGATGTTTTCAAAAGTCTCTACACCACCTTTGCAAAAACCTCATTTGTGTATGCCGCAGATCGGACATACAATGGCCACTATTTAAGCCTTGACTTGTTTAAGCTATTAAATATGCATAATAAATAACCTGCATCATGAGCACACCCCACATACACATCCTTATATTCACACCATCACACAACGCATCTGAATTAGGCATTATTATATTATTGAATGTATTTAGTGTTGTTAGTAGTTTGAATTTTTTAATATAATATTATTTAAATGATAATTATATCTTTAGGGCCTGTCCAAATAAGCTATTTATTATTTATTGGTAGGATAAACTAGTTTTTGTTGCGTTTCACGACTATCAGATAGCGCTATTCCTCATGAAACGCGAAGTTTCTTATTGGGAACTTTTATCTTCCAAATAATTTATGTGTTGCATAGCTATTTGGTACTTTATACATTCATTGTGAAACAGGCCCTTAGTATAATTATTTTTGTTATATATAATTTAGGTGAGTAAAACATACAAATTCCTCGTTTTGACCTACAAAATCTAAATCGTGGAAAGGAAAAATTTTACGTTTGTTATCAGGGTAACCTACTCTTTAACATACATATCCATCTGAATAAAATGGTCTTTTATCATCCCAAATATAAAAGTATACACTTTTTTTAATGTGTGTGTTGATAAAATATATATTTATAAGGAAATAACGATGGGGCGTCGACACTACTATGTGCGGATTCATTTAGCTGCAACTTTATTCAGTTCAATCGACGAGATGGTCATTATTATGATATTTGTATACTAATCATACACAATATTAAATTTCTACATGACTAAGTCGGTTAAAAATTGTCATTTGTTTTAATTTTGAATCACATTGGAAATCATTTCATATACTCAGTTGTGTGTCACTTTGTTGCTTTGTAAGTTTTATAAATAAATAAAATTAATATACGTATTTCAATCTTAGGATCTCGCAGCTTGCAATGTAATGCTCAAGGCAAGTGTCAGTGCAAGCCCGGAGTGACTGGAGAAAAATGCGACATGTGCGCACCAAATCACTACGATTTCACAAATCAAGGATGCAAGCCATGTGGCTGCAATGAATCTGGCAGTTACAACAACATGCCGCAGTGTGACCCAGTCACCGGCATTTGTTTGTGCAAAGAAAATGTCGAAGGCAAGCAATGTCGAGAGTAAGTGGTTTTATTAACGAACAATTCATTGGCTAATTAGGGCTGAATTTACCTATATTTGAGATTGTATTTTATCTCATATTAAAATTTCATTTCTTTTGTTTTATCTGTAAATTTTATTCACTTTTTCCTAAATTTTGTTCTTGTCAATTTAGGGTCACCTGTTAAGGCAGAAGTGTTTTTATAAATAAATAAATAAATGTTTCAGGATTTGCAACGATGGTAACGAATTCATAGTTGAAGAGTTCAAGTAAATTATAATAATTAATTAAAAATGCAATGTTTCAAGAAGTTTTTTTTTTTCAGATGTAAACCTGGTTATTTCAATTTGGATCTCGATAATGAATTTGGGTGTACACCGTGTTTCTGTTTCGGGCATTCCTCGCAGTGTAGTTCAGCGCCAAAGTACCAAGCGCACGAACTTAGCGCGCATTTCATTCGGGATGCCGAAAAATGGTCTGCAGAAACCAGTGACAGGAAAACAACCCAACTTCAATTTAATGCTAATACACAAAATATAGGTAAAATATATAAGTGATAAGGATATATTGAAATTGAACAACAGTGAATCATTACTCTTCCCAAACTATAACTATACTTCTTTCGGCCAACACCCTCTGTCTTCTTTGCCGATGAGTAGGGATGCCAACAGGCCTCGAATTTAATGACGTGGAATAAGTGATACCATTATGATCCTATGTTCCAAAATAAACGTATTTTATTTTATAAATTTACAAAATTGAGAATAATTTTCCGTCGTTTATTGTTAATTTGTAATAAATATGTTTTAGCTACCAGCTCAAAGGGATCTGAAGTTGTTTACTTCGTCGCGTCTAATCAATTCCTAGGGGATCAACGCGCATCTTATAACCACGACTTAAAATTCACCCTTCGACTAGGTGAAAATAGAGGTTATCCGTCTTCACAAGATATTATATTAGAGAGCGCACATAGTTCTGTATCAGTTAACATCTATAGCCAGAACAACCCTGAACCAGCCGATCAGGTAATTTATTTTAAATTGCTGTGCGAAAACTATACTATGGCTAATAGTTTTTTTAGTAATTAATTATACATTACATTGTTACAGGAGCATGAGTACAAGTTTAGGCTTCACGAGGACCCTAGATATGGTTGGACCCCGACATTAACCAATTTCGAATTCATGTCAATTCTACAGAACCTAACGGCTATAAAAATAAGAGGAACGTACAATAAAGGTGGTCAAGGGTACCTCATGAACTTCAAACTGGACACAGCGAAGATTGGACGAGAGAAAGGTTCTGCACCAGCGAATTGGGTGGAGAAATGTTCGTGCCCTAAGGCCTATGTTGGCGACTATTGTGAGGAATGTGCTCCAGGTTTCAAACACGAACCAGCTAACGGAGGGCCTTATTCCGCTTGTATACCCTGTGATTGTAACGGCCATGCGCACATTTGCGACACAGCTACTGGTATAGTATTGAACTTTTCATATGCCTACTTTTTCTAGTTAGTGGAGTTTTTTAGTTTCCTAGAGTTAATCTTGTATGCGTCAGATATATCCCATCTACATCTGTATATAACGGCAATATGTTTTCGAAAATTGATTAGTAGATAAGTGGTGGGAAATGAACCAATTGCAATAAATCCTCACATACGTTTGTATTTTAGGTTTTTGTATCTGTAAACACAACACAACTGGAAGCAATTGTGAACTCTGTGCAAAAGGGTTTTACGGAAATGCTATTTCTGGCACACCAGACGATTGTAAGCCGTGTCCATGTCCTAAAGATAGTGGATGTATCCAACTGATGGACCAAAGCATCGTTTGTACCGACTGTCCAGTTGGTTACGCCGGTAAGAATATGTAACACACATAAAACTTACGCTTACACAAATTTATAAGTGGCCGAACATTATAAAAAAAGGAATTTTTTAATCTATTTATTTATGTTTACATAATTGTTTGTAATGATAACTTTTTATGTAGGCTTGTAAAATTTTCTTCCATTAGGTCCAAGGTGTGAAGTTTGTGCTGACGGACATTTTGGTGACCCCACTGGCCAGTTTGGACCTCCTACACCGTGTGAAGAATGCCAATGTAACGGAAACGTGGACTTGAATGCGGTTGGAAATTGTAACAGGACATCTGGGCAATGTCTTAAGTGCATTTATAATACGGCAGGCGATCACTGTGATAAATGTTTAAGTGGTAAGTACTAGCCAAAAAATTTATATATATATTGTATTCAAGTCTCATAACTTCCCGATTGGGTACCGGTTGACTAATTGGCAGTTAAATAAAGTGTTATTAATCTAAACGGGATTATAAAAGCATAATCGATGGACTGAGTTCAAATTTAATGACGAGAAATAAGTGATACCTGTATGTTTTACTACATGAAATAATCATTAATTTTATTATTTCTAATATTGGCGCAACAATAGTCGAGAGTGTTTTTCATAAATAATTACGAATTTATTTGCTGTTAACCTGTAAAATATAAAAACTACTGAGTAATATAATAAAAGCAAAATTTTCTTACAATTTAATTTATTAAAAAAATATTTTGCCAAAATAAATATTTTCATATTTTGTATAGAGGAGAATTTTGAGCAAATGTAATGTTTGCGCGATGCCATTTTGGCTAAAGAAACGTTTTGGTGGATTCATAATGTTCCCAAATAAATATGTTTTTTAATCTTGCCATATAGCCTATTTTCGTCAGTCGTTTTTGTAAGTTAGATTTGCTGAGATGCGACCCCGGGACCGGTTTATACGGCATTATGTTTTTTTTTAAGCGTCATACATCATGAGTAATTCACGCATGGTGTTTCAACATAGTATCTTATACATTAAAATAAATGAAATCCTAAAAGAACCTCACACCAACATCAACAAGTTAAATTTACAAATATGTATTATTGAGGAGGTGAATTTAAAAATGCCTTGTAATTTTTACTTAAAGTTTTTAAGGCAGCGACAGACACTTTAACTTAACATTTAATATGATCAGGTTATTATGGAGATGCGCTTGATCAAAACGAGAAGGGTGATTGTAAGCCTTGCGAATGTCATGAAGCTGGAACTTTGGAGAGTCCAGAGGGTCCGCCACAATGCGATGGTCTAACAGGTTTCTGTTCATGCAGGTCTCATATTATAGGCAGAAATTGTGATAAATGTGAAGTAAGTATGTAGACAATGTATATTTATGCAGGTTTACCATTGGATTGTGTGCATTATTAATAGCCTTTGTAGGCTAAAATTTAATTTTTAATTAATCGGCACTTATTAAACGACAGAAAACGTATTAATTTAAAGCACGTGCACATCTAAAAATAAATACAAGCAGAATAAATTTAATAAAAAATGGGTCCTACTACTATCTTAGTACCGCTGTATACTGAAAAAATAAAACTTTTTTAGCAACTAAAATTAAATTATTTAAAAATAGTATAAAAATGTATCAAATTAGAATCACCAACATAATTAGTTAAGATATAAAAATCTCTTTATTTTTTTACCAATGTTGAAGCAATAACCTACTTATAGAATGATCCTATTCATAAAAAAAATCAGTCGCATTGTATTCTCCTAAATCGTCTCTTTCTGACAAATTGTATCACGCTATGAAAAGCGATATATGAGACTAGTAAAAATGTTACAATTAAATGATACGGCTGTTATAATCGTCATTTTTGTTTAGTAATTCAATTGTTAGTCAGTGACCCCTAAAATCAATAACAAGCCGCCGTCTTTATTCGTGAATACAAGTCAATCCAGTTACATAGGAAACCTTAGTTTCGAGTTTACGGGATAACTATTGATTAGATTTTCAACATAAGTAGCAACCTAAAATTTGATGACGTATCGCTGCGACGGTTTTCACAAACAAATCCCCACTTGCTTAATATAGAATCTAATAGATGGCGCTATCTTAAATACAATTATTTATTGTTTTTATTTTTAGGACGGCTACTATAACATTAATTCTGGCGAGGGATGCAAACCATGTGATTGCAACCTTGAAGGTTCTTATAATACATCTTGTGACGCCGCAACTGGTCAATGTTATTGCAAGCCTGGTATCGATGGGTAATAAAATATATTTATAATATTGTATTTAACGAAAAAAGGGTTGAAGTATTTCTGGTAACCACTAACCGTTTTTTAGGATTCACTGCGACCGTTGTCTCGCTTATCACTACGGTTTCTCGGTAGAGGGCTGTCGCGACTGTGATTGTGACGACTGGGGTTCAACCGATTATCAATGCGACAAGTTTGGCCAATGTTCATGTCAAGAAAATGTCGAAGGACGTCGATGCGATAGGTACGTCCTTTACAATATGAGAAGTACTCATTTGAACTATTAAATTTTGTTAACGATGTGATAAAAAAAACTATCAGTAGTTTAGTTACAACATTGTAAGATTAGAACCTAGAGAACGTCACGATTAAAAAAAAGAGGCTGTTTGGTAAATAAATAAATATTTATGACTTTGGGAATATTTACTTTATATTTAGCATGTAAGTTAAACATAATTAAATACTTTATTATTTATTGCTTAAGATATTATTCTGAAATGGCCAAAATAATAAGACAAACTAAATTTTATGAGGCATTAATCCGCATTAACGTATTCTAGGAAATATCCTAGAATACGTAAATAACGTATTAATTTTATTAACGATGAAATTATGCGATGTATGACCAAGATTAATAAAAAAATCAAACGTTATCTTAACTTTATATTTATACTAATTATGCAGGTGTAGGGAAAATAAACGACGACGAGCTGATGGTCTAGGCTGTGAGGACTGTCCGGCTTGTTATAATCTAGTACAAGATGCTGTTAATCAACATAGAAAGCAACTTAAAGAGTTAGACGATGTAAGTAAAATACTTTCCCCAAGTATGAGTATGCTATAAATATTGTCGTGTCTTTTTTTATTTTACACTTACTATTCTGTAGCTATTCTTAGTTCTGCCCGTTCCGTACTTATATAGTAAAACTTCCAGATATTATCCAAAATCTCTAAAGCGCCAACCGTTGTTGAGAATGCCGATTTCGATAATGAATTGCATCGCGTAAGAGGAGAAATAATAAGGCTTATGGAAGAAGCTCAGGCTCAACTTGGAAATGGTCCTGGAACTAGTTTAACAAGTAATTTAGCTGAACTTGCAGATCGATTGTCCGATGTCAGGTATACTTACGTTTTTTTGTCAAGCTGACTGGTATTTATTGATATGAAATATTCATTGAATTGTTTCACCAATGCACTATTACTTTAACACTTTAAAAATATGATTATTAAGAAATCACAGTTCACAAATAATCTTGAAAAAAAGAACTAAAATAACTAATATACAATATTGTATTACAGGAATATGCTTTATAAAATAGAAGATGAAAGTTACGAAGGCAATGAATCGGTAGAAAGGAGCAAAGGAAATGTTTCGAAAGCCGAAGATATCATTGAGGCAGCACAGAAGGAAATTAATGTGAGTATTCCGAAATATAGTTATTATATTTATATAGTATGCTATCAACAGACAACTACAAACTAGTAACAATTCCGTTTTTGGAAATGTATTAAACAATTTTATATTTAGAGTGCAATGGAATATCTCGATGGTGAAGGAGCAGCGGCTCTATCTAAAGCCCGAAACAGATCTGATCAGTTTGGTAAACAATCAGTGGATATGTCAGCATTAGCTAAAGAATCTCGTTTATTGGCTGAAAAATTGGAAAACGAGGCAAAGAATATAAAAGATATTGCAGAAAAGGCATTTAACACATCTATAGCGGCCTACCAAATTGCAAAAGATGGAATTACCAAGCAAGCCAATATCAGGTAAGTCATCCCTATGATTTAAATGAAAACATCTTTAACTTCTTACTAAATAATAAAATGAATATTTTCTTTAGTAATGAAGTTCAAATGTTAGCAAATGAGCTCAATTCGGCTGCAGGAAAATTGGGTAGTATGACAGAATTAGCCGATCAGGCGTTAAAACGTGCTAAGATTGTATACGAAGAAGCACTTGGACTATATGCCGAAGTTAATACAACATTACTACCTGATATAAAACTCAGCAAACTACATCATGACTCTATGGAGATGAATAGGACTGTATGTACTTTATCTCTACTATACTCTTTTTATTAGTTCACTCTTTTGCAACCCCATATATACGATTATGAAATACAATTTTAGATCGAAGAAAAATCTGCAGAATTAGATCAACTTATAGCTAATAACGAAGAAACACTACGCGCTATAGCAGAAGCTGTTCAACATGGTAAAAACCTGTTAGATCAAGGCTTACATCGCCAGGATGAAATAAATGATCTCTTGGCAAAATTAGATGAAATACAGGCACAGGCTAAAAATGACGTTGAACTTACCAAAGCTACTTTGAAAGATGCAAACGAAATTTATCAAACACTTAAAGGTAATACAAGTTATTAAATGCTTTGGTTGTTTGAATAAAACCTAAAAAGCAATGAAAATTATTTTGCAGAGTTCAGTGACCAAGTAACTGAATCACGGCAGTTAGCTAAACAAGCAACTCTCGACATCCCAGAAGTTCAATCAAAAGTTGCGGCGGCTGAAGAAAGTATATCTAGTATTATTGAAGAATTAAACACAGCAAGCGACAAGGCCAAAGAAGCCAGAGATTTGGCGCAGCAGGCACAAAAGGAATACGCGGATAAAGCATCCGAGGTAAGGCCTAATTTAGGTTGTATCGATATATATGTAATTTCTTATTAAAAATACACGGTATTATTATGTACGGTTCTAACGACTAACCATGACAAACTTATTTTTAAGGCCGCTCACGATATCCGAAAGAAAGCCTCTACTTCGCGAACAGAAGCAGGAAAATTACGTGATGAAGCTGAAAAATTATCCAGTAAGATTGAAATAGTTCTTGACTATTAAAACTAAGAATATTTATAGCTGTATATTGAACTAAAAATTTTATTCATTTATAGCACGTGTTAAGGGAACAGCTCAACAAATAGAAACATTAGAAAAACATGCCGAAGAAAATATGCAACTTACAAGAGATGCTAAAATGAAGGTATAATATATAAATAATAAATCCGGAAAGCTTTAATTTTGTATTTAATGAAAACAGTATGTTAATCAGAAAAATATATCTTAGGTTGGTCAAGCGAACACAGATGCAAGAGAAGCTGAAAAGCAAGTAACAAAAGGGCTCGAAGATCTTAAAGTTATCACGGAGGAATTACAAAACCTGCCAACGTTAGATGATGAAGCTCTCGATCGATTACGTAAGTCAAAAAAGCATACATCAAAATAAAATTTCACATAATCGTTGATAACGTTTTAAAAAAAAAATTTTGTTTCCTACAGAGAAAAGCTTAGATGAAGCCGAAAAGGCGCTTCAAGTACAAGATCTAGAGGGAAAGATTAAGGCCTTAACAGAGGCTAAAAATAACCATCAGAGGTAAATGTAAACTTATATTTCTCGTTTGTATTATAAAGAATTATTTAAACAGACAATTATTTTTTGCAGATGGATAAAACAGTACCAAGATGAGCATATTCACCTAAGTGGCGAGGTGAATAACATCAAGGATATCTTAGACCAACTCCCGGAGGGTTGCTTTAAGAGAATCGTACTTGAACCCACTGAACGTCCGAGCAGACCAGTCAACTTTAGATAGATTCTATTTACATTTAATTATTAATTTACGACACAATGACCTAATGTGTGTTTAATTTTTATAAATAAAGCATATTGTACTAATAATTTTCACATCAAGAAACAACTGCAATAAATCAATTCACAAAAATACAGAAACTATAAATTGAAATAAGAAAATTGCAGCTATTACTGTCAATTGTGAAATTATCTCTGCGTTTTATGGCACATGAATAATATTAGTTGTAATTGATATTTAAAATGCAAATAGGTCAGATATATCGTTAATGATTAGTAGGTACGTACGTGTTTTTAATATTTCCAGCATTTTGTACTTAGATTAATTATGTTAAGTCCTTTAATTCTACCATACGAGTTATTTTCTTTGCCTCTGTGTGCCATATTTGCTGGTACGTTTTGTAAATACTTATAAATAATATTCTTTAACTAGGTAAGGATTTTATACGGCGTACATAAATTGGTTCAAAAATACCCCTACATGGTTTCGCCAAAGAAATTAATCATGAAAGAAGAATGTTTGATGGCTTGCGTGATTTTATATACTAGACATTTAGAAGCATGAAGTAATGTATCGATTAAATGTTATTTATTCGTATTACAATTCGATAATTTACAAAATTAGTTTTATTAGCCCCATAATGATCCTCATAATACATTGTCTAACGAACATTTCTTATCATACTACTCTATTTTATAGTTAAATTTTAATAAAATAAATACTTCGCGTTTAGTTGATTAACTATAAAAGTCATGCCTTCAAGACACCTGATAATGGAGGAATAATTTCAACTCATAATAGAATTATTTGTGAAAAACAAAATCACTATATTTTAAAAATCTCTTCATTTTTATAACAATAGAAAATCTTTTAATGAAAGCTTGACATTAATCCGGCTAAGTAATACTTTGAGCAGTGTTGGCCTAGTGGCTTCAGCGTGCGACTCTCATCCCAGAGGTCGTAGGTTCGATCCCGGCTGTGTACCAATGGACTTTCTTTATATGTGCGCATTTAACATTTGCTCGAACGGTGAAGGAAAACATCGTGAGGAAACCGACATGTCTTAGACCCAAAAAGTCGACGTGTGTCAGGCACTGGAGGCTGATCACCCACTTGTCATTAGATTTAAAAATGATCATGAAACAGATTCAGAAATCTGAGGCCAAGACCTAAAGAGGTTGTAGTGCCCCTGATTTTTTTTAGTAATACTTTGTTACGATACAGTTCAGGATAAGCGTATGCCAAATTTAGCTGTATACGAGTGGAAATAACTTGAAAATATAGACACTCGACTCCGTGAGTATGCAAACGGTACAATTCCCGCGAGGCGCACAATTTATGGCAAGCATTCTGCTGAATTTTCTTTTGTGTTTTTACAAAAGTAACGTGTTTTATATGTATCCACTTCCACAATTTTCTTTTAAGGCTTATGTTTGTACTACGTTATAAGTACACACAGTACAACTTTACGTTAATTTATCTGTTGATTACTTGAATTTATAGCTTATCGTCGGGAAAAGCGCAGTACAATTTCACATACCTAATCATTAGTTGATTCTCCCATTTTATCTTTAAAACGCGAACAGCTTAAATTTAAAGGGTAAATATTTATTGATTTGTTTTTATGTTCTCAAACTAAATTTTAATTAAATCGCATCTGAAATTGCAATAACAACTCAACACGACGAGTTCTAGAGACAATCTCTTCTCGAATAACCTTAGTCTGGATTTTAAACTGTTACAAAAACATTTGTCCATTCCCATCCGTATAATCCAAATCTACACAAGGAACTAATATTTCTTACTAAGCGTTAACTAGTTGTTAACAAAACAAATTTAGTGGAACAAAATTGGTGAATATCTCACTGTCTGTGGGGGCCTGAGTTCGAAATACGGCGATCAAGTAACACTAAATAAATGGGCGAAAAAGTCCTCGTAGTGACCATCGTACCGTGACCCACAACTGCGGTGTTGATCGCCCTCTCGACCACTCGTTCCATGAATACAAAAAGGGGAGAGTGATTTCATCACGCGTTGGTCGTTTCGAGTGGAAAAACTGGTATAATCCGAAAAGTTTCCTTAATTAGTTTCGTACCAAACTACATCCCAGAACGAATTTAGCGTGAGATGAAATAATTCTGTATGTCCTAATTTAAGTGCTTTAAGCTCTGTTATAATTTAAATTTTAATAATACGTATCGCTATAAATAAATACACTATAAAAGTACTATTTTATATTTATTGCTTCAATATTAGTCGCCTAATCAAAATTTCGTTATAAAAGTAGGCAATGAATTTGGTAACTTTTAAATTAAAAAACGAGCTTATGATTAATAAAAATCCCCATAATTTTTGCAATTTCCGCACGAATGGACATCATTCGGTTCTGTTTAATTTGGAGTCGAAAAATTAATTAGCTCTGGGAAGCTCTAATGAAACTAAGGACGGGGAAAACTCGCTAAGTTCCCTTGTAAGTGTCGTAAAAAGATGGTAATTTTTAATTTTTTTTATTTCTCACGCAATAAAACGCGTCCCTGTGTGGGAATACTTTTGCAGTTTCATCGGACTTTTTGAAGTATAAGTTGAAGGAAAATTATTAAATTAATTTCGAGTTGGTTATTTATGGGGTTTTTGTAGAAGGTATTTATTTATGGGCAAGTATATTATTTACCTTCGTACCTAAGTGACACATGGGCAATTTTTGGTCATGATGGTTATACATATATAAAGAAAACATAGGCATCTCATAACGACGAGGTTAATAGCAATAAAAAAATAATTATTATAATACTGCGTCACAGGGTATATTGAGTAGGAAAATCTCTTTCAAATTATAAGCAATATTTTGGAATATATAGTAAAAAGGAGTTGAAGATTGGATATATACAGGATTGTACAAAAACAGCATTAAATTGTGTCTGAACGCTGTAAACTATAAGCTGTAGCTGTAAACGGAGGTAAGTTTAACGCTGCGTTAAACTTACCTCCGTTTCGAAAAATTAATTCCGTACATTTTATTTGATCACCACGATGTGGTATCAGCTGCCCACTGAAGTATTTCCGAACCAATTCGACTTAGGATCCTTCAAAACAAGAGTGTACCGACTCTTAAAAGGCCAGTAGCGTTATTGCGATCCTTTTGGCAGCGAGAGTGTCCATGGACGGCGGTTTCTCAAAATGTGCCTCCTGTAACATAGAAAAAAATCTCGCAGCTTAACTGAATTTAGTAAATTTAAGAATAATATTATAGTATTAATATGTTGGAACCAAAAGATAACCTCTAAATCAATTATCTAAACCTCTAAAACTAGATAGTTTTGTCGAGAATTTACATAATAATATGTAAGATTGTGAACTACGACCAGCGTATTATCGTTATATTAAAAGTGCTTCTCCAATTTTCTACACAAAAATAATATTAACGATATGATTTTAAATTTTGCCTTCATTTCTTCGTATTATGTATTATTATTTATGTAGTCTGATAATAACTATTCTTTTCCCACTGGTAAGAAACCATTGTTTCCATCTCTGAATACAAAGGGACGTTGTCGTTGATCAAAATATAAAAAATTTTAAAATCTAAAGCTAAAATATGGCTTCAGGTATAATCGAACTATTGTATTTTACTGTTTACTATATTGTGTAATCTTTAAAAAAGTTATAGGAAGTTCTATCTTGTTATAAATCACAACCCATTCTTATCTTTATTAATTGGTTTATTCTTCACAAACAACAGTAATTAATTTATATTGTAATAGAAACTCTCAAGGAAAAAATATATATCCACTCGTCATAAAAGTCTATTCTAAGTGACTTCTGTTTTCTTCTTTTCATACTGTCCTATATTTATGTTGTCACATACATAAAATCTTATTGAAAATACTACACGTATCTATGCTACAAAGTGTACTACATATATTTTGTAGCCATATCAAAAATAATGTTTTACCGTTGATTCGAAGACCTTCGTCAAAAAAAGAGTTATCCAAGCCCTCCAAGAGTTGAGTTTCTTATGTTACAATGAACACCTATAATTCCTTGTATAGAATAATGTACTATTGTTCCTCCAACTTCTCAGCTTTTCTCCATTGTCTCAAAGTTGGCTTAATAAGATTATCTCCTCTCGTATCAACTACATTACCCCAAATCTAGAGTAGCTATTATTATGCTAAATTAGTTTGCATGTGTCTTGCATAGTTAAAATAAAATTCTTTGGCAATTTAGGAAAATTATTACTGCAATAGATGAACTTAAACTATTTGATCTGTGTTACGAGTATACTTAACAAGCTGTCATTAAAATATGCTGTTAGAGGCCCAAGCCTATGCCAAATATTTACGTGAACGAAACTGTTGTAGGTTTGTAATTGGAGACATAATATTACAAATGGCCGCATAATTCGACTTAAGGTCCGTCAAGAAAAGAGCGTACGAATTCTTAAAAGGGCGGCAACGCACTCGCTAACCCTTTGGCATTGAGAGTGTCCATGGTCGGCGGTATCAGTTAACACTAGGTGAGCCTCTTGCCCGTTTGCTCCCTGTTCTATAATAAAAAATACGATCTGAAAGTTGTTTGTATCGGGACGAGTTCCGTTCTTATATGAAGTCGCTAAACGAATCTTAAGAGGTTTATATTGTATTATTGTTAAAACTTTAAAGCTTACAAATAAGCTTAATCAGAGATTAAAGTGAGTTACAGAGGGTAATTTTGGGCGGCGGAATCAACACACACACAATATCGATATCTTTATGAATAAATATATCATATAAAATTATTAAGCTAATTACTTACGCTGTGTTAAAAGACTATTTATGGGGTATGAGTAATAAATCGTGGAAGCTAATTTATATAGGTGTTATTTTGGAAATTATTATTTTTTTATTGCTACGACGATGTACTTCCCAAACAAACCTGCCAAAGAGGTGTGGGAAAGACATCTTTCTGCATCTGAGGTATTTCATACCTACGAGTATCTGTTATTTTGGTAGAAAATTTTGTTAAAAATTAACTAAGCGACAACGGTTATAATGATATAACAGTACAAAAAGAAATAGTCTAAAAATATCTCTTGCCTTGGTGAAGAAGAGTGTTTTTCTCACCACAATGTCAATACATTCTCCTATTTCACCAAGCCTACTGCTGATAATGGCAGTTTCGTTTGATATTTTTATTATTTTGTTTGCCATGTAATGCAAGGTGTAAAGGTTGCAGATTCTTACAAGCATCTTATTAAACGAAATACTTGGCGATTAATTCTCTCTTTGAAGACACTCTCCTTAAAACCTCAGCTGACATAGAAATACTGAGCGTTGACCTGCAGGTGATTTTCACTATCTGAGGTTAAGGATGAGTGAAAAATACCGTCCGTATTACCTCTTAACTGTGCCGTTCCACAACTGAGAGTTTAAGCAGTTTTTGCCCCGCACCTACATTATATGGAACCACCTGCCAACTGAAATATTTCCAAACCAAACTTAGGATTCTTTAAGAAAAGAGCGTACCAATTCTTAAAAGGCCGCATTACACTTGCTAGCCTGGCAATGTGAGAGTCCATAGGCAGTACATAATTCAAATACAAATTTCAAATCCATTACCCAAGGTGAGGCACCTTTTCTTAGGGTACTCTCCCTTAAATCAAATATTATTAACAACATTTATTTGATAATATATGTAGGTGTGGGTAACGGTATTTCTTCGGACACTACAATTAACAATAACGGTGATTTAGTGACTCTCTGGCAAAATTTAGGGTTCCCCAGACAGCATGGACACCCCACGCGGTTTGAATTGATTTATTTATAGCCGTGTAGAGTGTTCCCATTGTCTACCTGGCGACCCATTCACCAACTTAAAGTTATTTGAGTATGCAATATATAAGTGTATGACAAATTCTTTGACCGCCGTAGTTTACGAGTTGAAGACGATATAAAAGAAGTAACGTATACATATAAACTCCATTGCCCTTGTAGGCAAATCAGTCCGAGCATACGCAAACATTCATCCAATTAGAACGTTAAACCAACATTGAGATTGGCCAAATATTGTTTGTGTTACACAATACAAGACTAATCTCTATACATCTAATATTAGGCTTAGGCAACAATCATCGAATAGAGGGGTGAATCAGCCTCCGGCGACGGGTTGTTTAAACACACGTTTTTGGCTACGTTTCTACAGTAAGAGAGAACACACCAACACATTTCTCTGAAAACGATTTCACATCATATGAATTTGAATACTGAGATGCACGAAAATAGCACTCAAATATGAAATAAAAGTGACTTAGAAATGCACCTGAGTCGTTCATATATATATTATAGGTATTAGAGGTAACATTAAACAATAATAATACTAATGAATATAAACGTATGCAACAAACAATATTTATGAAATTATGCTAGCCAATTCAATAATATATAGCCGATGAGTCAAAATTTTGATAACGTTCTTATATTATAATTTAAATTACTTTTATAATAAGTTTCGAGTTTATATAAATAATCACGGGATACTAGCATACTTACGAACAATGAAGATCAAAATCTTTGTACTTTTGTATGTTAATAAATGAGTAAATGTGTTAAAAATATTTACGTTATTCTAACACGATAATAAGATTTTTTATTTTGACAGTAGTGTTTCTTCAGCCTTTATAAATCTATATTGCTTGAGTTCCCTGTCTGTATTATTCCTTACAATACATATGTTGTCTCTGTTAAGTACATAATCTGTACATAGATAAATAGCCACGCATTGAGCGCACGGATCAATGTGTTTGCATTTGTATCACTTAGGTATTAGGAGGGCACGGGTATATTTTACAAAAGAAGTACTCAATACCTAAGAATAGAATATTGTAAATTTTTATTCGACTACAATATAATATACAGATATAGAAATTCAGTCAACACTGTCACTCCAACATCTAAAATATTTAATAGTGTTGTGTTGGTGAAACAGGTGCTCGTCTATTAGAAGCACTAAAAAAACTTATAAATAAAATGCTTTGGTTATCAACAAGGTGATCCTCTGGATCATGGCGCGGCCGGTGCAGCCTGTACGCATTCTGAGTGAAATCTGAATTCAAAACTTATCAGGTCACATTTTAATTACAGACCGCAGTATTGGAGGTAGTAAGGTCTAGGGAAGCCGGTCATTGGCTTAAAACTTATCCATCTTTAGGACTCTGAATTACTCCTATGGCTTTGAAGTAAGAAGCCTTGGATATCATGGCCTTCGTTGCCAAAAGAGTGCAGGTTGTTAATCTCGCAACTCCGAGCTGAATGACATCATACACCGCTGTCTTGCGTCCGTCAATTTTCCATTTTGAAGCTAACAGGCATCGCTAGAGACGACGGCAAGCGGCCGGATGGGATATCGTTGATTCCTTCCTTGATGGGACGGCCGTAGAGCAGGCTCAATAATAAGCGGCTTAAATATAAAAACTTTCCTCCAACTTTCATTTTTTTTTAAATTTTGTTCCCTTTATGGTAGAAATACTTGGCCCGTGGGATTTATGCTGGCTCGATAGTACAGTTGGCCCCAGAGCTGGTGCTCTCGTCGCTTAACGAATAAGTATCGCAATTCTAATTCGTTAATTACTATGTAGGTTAAGAAAATGGTATGATTGTTATGTACATAGATAAATGTAAATTGTAGTATTCATCAATATCGAAAGATTAATAAATAAATGTTTATCGTTGTAAGTTTATAATGTATGCGTATTCTGTAAAAGCACCACAGACTTAAGGTATTTCGATAATTCTCAGAACAGAAAGAGCAACCACATACGCTGGCAGCAGCATTTAATTAAATATATTGATTCACTTGGGGTGCAAACCAGGTCTATTTAAACATTTTGCGCGAATTAAGAGCGAGTAAACACTAACTACAGCTTGAAATAAGTTAAACGCCTGAGGCGCCCGACCGCTCTAACAACATTTTAATTCAAACAACGTAATTGATTAGTTTTATTCTATTTTTTAGTTTGCTAAAGTTGTAAACCAATTTTTTGTTTTTGTTGTGTTGGCAGCCAATCATTTTTATTTAAATTGATGTATTGTTCCAGTATTGTGTATAGAAATTAAATGGTTACGCATAAAAAGTTGATAAAACCTTTTCCACTAATTAATATGGGACACAAACAATATTGAATTCAAAAAATTTAACTTATTTTGTGTTAATACATTTACTTTTACTCTGTAAAGCACTCGAAATATGTTCACCACTCCACAATTCCTTTAACATCTTATAATTTCTCTTACAAAACCCCTTTTTGCCATTAATTAACTTTCAATTGATTTTAATTATAATGATTAACTGTCTTAAAATATATTAGCGGTATTATGGATTCAATTTTTATGAATTAATTTTATCATATACAGTTATTGAAAATACAATAATCGAATAGCTTCTCATAGTATTCTCAGTATATATAGTAATATAATATACTAGCGACCCGCCCCGGCTTCGCACGGGTGCAATGCTGATACTAAATACACTACAGAAAATCTGTGAACGTTGTATATAAAAATGTGGGTTATCCATAAGAGATAGACATATACCATCACGGACTTTTCTGTAGACCTTTTCAATGTGTACAATACTTAGTACATTATTTTGATAAAACTCGTAGGGTTCAGCCTCCGTTTGCAATGTAAGCGGAAAAAATGTAATTATTTATGACATTACATTAGAAACTTCAAAAATAACAGTACTGCTCCACTATTTAATGGATGTTATTATACATATAAACCTTCCTCTTGAATCACTCTATCTATTAATAAACCGCATCAAAATCCGTTGCGTAGTTTCAAAGATTTAAGCATACAAAGGGACATAGGGACAGAGAAAACGACTTTGTTTTATACTATGTAGTGACTAGGACAACGATAAAAGTCAAAGGTCCATAATTATGTCTGGCTTAAAGTGCAGGTACCGTTAGGAACCGTTTATTTTATCGATGGACATCCGAAATTAAATTATACCACTATCCACTCAGTTATAGCTCTTCCGGCCAAATTTAAGATGGTCGTATTTTAATCCCTAGGGCGGAGCCACAGGGGCACTTTAGTTGAAATACGTGAAGTTTTGAAAAAGTTACGTACGTGGAATAAAATGAAAAATTAGCAGCTGCTATATCATATCGCGTCATGACTCTGATGAAATCAGTGACCTGACAACCATATAAAATCTGGGCCTCAGATTCCTATAACTGTCTCGTTATTGTTTATTTTCAAATATACACAAATCTACCTGATATCAGCTTTCTGCGCCTGAGTGAGTGTTAACAGAGGGAAATAATACACAGAATGTCCATTGGTGAACAGACAGGGTTCGAGCTTACGACCTTAGGTATGAGAGTTGCACGCTGTAGCCACTAGGCCAACACTGCTCTTAATTCAACATATATATATATATAGATTCAAAACATATTTATATTATACCAAGCCTCAAGTTATTTTTGTCACGACAACTGCCAAAAATAAGGTTTGTGTACGGTTCCTGGGTCATCAGGTGGTAGAAATAATAGAAGATTTGTAGATTACCTTATATTCACCACTTCCGTATAACAATAGAATATGAGCGATATAATAGAATTATAATAAAATTATAATTAAACAATTGAAGAGAGTGCCGACGTCTGGCTATGCTCTCGGGGTGTAACTCCCATGACTTAGTAAAATGCAGATGAAGAGAGTGCCTGCGGACGGCTATACTCTCGGGGCGTGACTCCGACGATTTAGGAAATCGTCCTGCTTATAACTAATCCAAGTGAACAACCACAGCACGTACATACATTTAAATATTTTCACGTTTATAACTGAGCATGATGTGTGAGCCTTGGCACGTATATAGAGAAACATCACGCTTATAAAACTAAGAAAACCTAAGTGAGCAAAATGTACAGCCTTGGCTCGTACATACTCCCACAGGCAAAAGGTGCAAGATGAATATGTAGTGCTTTACAATAACAATTCATTGTATGCTTAACAGTCTCTAGAACACTAAAGTCTTTAAACTTATATTAACACTTCTGACACAATTTCACTGCACTATCACTAGCACTAAGATATACTGGAGCCCGGTCCCGGGTGGCTTCTCCTGAGGCCACTGCGAAACCGGTTGCTGATTCTGCCGATGACACCTACTGCTCCGTGACGTCTCCTAATCTTCACATGATTGTAATACCTATCCACTAAATGTTTTGAGCACATACTGAGAACTATCATGAGCATAAGAAGTACAATACTGATTTGGTGAATAAACCATTACCTAGGTTAAATATAATTATTATAAAATGCAACCGTATCTCGGTAATTTGATATCTATATCATATTCATTGTATGTGACGTCTTTCACAGTAGGTCAATCAACTTATCTAACATATGATATTTTGCTGAACTGGCATTCCACTTATTGTTTACGATATTAGTAGCGTTTTTCACTTTATAAAATGATTTATGTATATATATAACTTTCGCTCAATATTAAATGTAATTTTTCGACAATGTATGTTATTCATAAATGGAACTGAACATACGAGTCTCGGCTTTGTATCCTTAAAGGAATTTTAAGTATAACTTTATATATGGTGCTTTTCTTTCTTTTCCTCTGATCACTCATATTTGACTCATAGCATTGCATAATCGAATAAGTTTGTTGTATATTACTTTTACGAAGTCCTGTATCTGTGAGCCTGCTATACTGCGGAACGATAACGTTGCGCAATCTTCCCCTTTTACGAAATATATCACCTTTCATTCTAACCTTTCTTTTTGACCTTCCTGGAAATTCCTTTCTTTTCTTAACTCCTTTTTTCTTCTTTCTTATTTCAAATTTCTGCTTTTTGTCGAAAGCTTGTTCCTTATTTTTCTTGCCTTTATTGATAGGCAAAACATTAAATTTGCGTGCAACCCTCTCTGATCTATGGTTTCCCGGTCCCGTATATAATTGAATCGGTGCTTCTAACAAAGGCTTAGACAATACTAAGCTGCGATTTAAGTTTTTATTCTTTTGAGAACACACGAACTGAGACAAACTTTCTTTTTCTTCTGGTTCTTGCTTGTTTTGTAAGCAGTTCATGCTTTCGACACCCACGTTATCATGATGTGATTTATCTTCTCCGATTACTTTACAACCAAGTTGCGTTTGCTGTTCTATGGATTGCAATGATGGCTTGCTAGATTCAATAGATAATTTACTATCAATGTTCTTCTTCGTACACAAATTGGAATTAAACGTATTTGTAATATGAATTGAAGAACCAGTCATTGTATCTTGACCTGTACTTTGTTGCAGGTTCACTCCTACTCCGGAGATGATGCTATCATGCTCCATTCTGTCTGACATCAAAGATTTTACTACGCTTTCTGCTAATTCGGCAACTCCTCCGCCTTGATAAATATCTGCACTTATACTGTGATTATCCATAGGTAATTTACTACCTGTTTGCTTCTTAGTATACACATTGGAATAAGAAGTATTTTTACTATGAATTGAAGAACCGGGAAGTGTAACTAGACCTGTACTTTGATGCAAGGTCTCTTCTACTCCGGAAATTATGCTATGACGTTCCATTCTGTCAGAAATTACAGATTTCGCGACGCTTTCTGCTAATTCGGCTACTCCTATGCCTTGATAAATATCTGCACATACACTGTGCTCGTTCTCAATTTCTTCTAAACCTTCTTCCACTTTTGCTGAAGACGAATAGTTTTCCTTATCCGATGTATATTGAAATAATCGCTCTCTTTGCGTAGAATAATAATTTACATTTGAATTAAATAGTGCATGGTGCAATATAGTATTATGTTTTTGGGAACAAATCTTACATCTTTTATGCGAGAAGCAATCTTCCACGTCATGCTTAAACAAACAATTTGTGCAAAGCTGCAATCTTAAAATGGTATCAACCCTTTCATTAAAATCTTTTTCTAACAATGATCGACATTTAAACAGGCCATGATTAGACAAGTTGCATAATTGACAACGTTTTATTTTATTTGTATTTCCTTGACCTTGGTTTTCGAAACGCGTCGACAGCGAATTTTTGCTGACACTAAAATTTGATGTAGGCCACTGTTGTTTTCTAATTAAATCTTTCCGCATTTGATTATTAGCTGTTTGCAAGGCATATAATGAATTTTCTGAATTATGTGAATCCCTAAGTATCGGTGATTCCATACGCGTTTCTAGAGAATTCTTCTGCCAGTCGGTAGCATGAAATTTGCGATTCAACTCTCTCCTTTGGCGCCTATATTTAGCTTCCTGCTCGTAATATTTATTCTGATACTCCGAGTCAGATCCATTAAGAACAGTATTTATTTGGATATGGGTTTCAAAAATTAAATCCCATCGTAATTTTATTCCTTCTAGTACATACTCAAGTTCATCTTTTTCGTATGCCGAATATGCCTTAGATTGTTCCAATATGCTATCCAGCGACCTAAAATAAGCTTCTTGCTTGCGAAGCAACTCTTCAGTTTTCGAAGCTTGGAGTAACTTATCCATTATGCTTGTTAAAATGCTCAATGCATGCTTCTAATCATTCTCAGTAAAATTATGCTCGAAATGAATGAGATAATTCTCAGAATTAATAGTGCTCAAAACAAATGGAAAGGACTCACTGCTGTAGCTGCCTCCCTCTGTTGAAGATTGACGTCCGTTGCCTTCTTCTAGGTTAAAAAGGACGCCGATATACTGTTGACCACTCTGGGTCCTTATAAATGTTGGGACAGGACTTATTTCACTTGCCTCCCTTTAATAACGATTGACGTCCGTTGCCTTCTTCTAGGTTCAAAAGGACGCCGATATACTGTTGACCCCTCTGGATCCTTATAAATGTTGGGACAGGACTTATTTCACTTGCCTCCCTTTAATAACGATTGACGTCCGTTGCCTTCTTCTAGGTTCAAAAGGACGTCGATATACTGATGCTCCCTCTGGATACTTAACACGTTGCTCTCCTCTTTTCTATTGATGCGGATGATGGTGTTCTACTTGCTTGATGACTCCACAAACCAGCAGTGGGATGTTTTTCCACGGCGCCGATCTTCAGGAAAACGGAGAAAAACGCGAACGCGATCAACTGTACGCGAAAGACCCGCTATTCCCGGATAGCTCGAAGGACCAAAATGTACGGTTCCTGGGTCATCAGGTGGTAGAAATAATAGAAGATTTGTAGATTATCTTATATTCACCACTTCCGTATAACAATAGAATATGAGCGATATAATAGAATTATAATAAAATTATAATTAAACAATTGAAGAGAGTGCCGACGTCTGGCTATGCTCTCGGGGTGTAACTCCCATGACTTAGTAAAATGCAGATGAAGAGAGTGCCTGCGGACGGCTATACTCTCGGGGCGTGACTCCGACGATTTAGGAAATCGTCCTGCTTATAACTAATCCAAGTGAACAACCACAGCACGTACATACATTTAAATATTTTCACGTTTATAACTGAGCATGATGTGTGAGCCTTGTCACGTATATAGAAAAACATCACGCTTATAAAACTAAGAACACCTAAGTGAGCAAAATGTACAGCCTTGGCTCGTACATACTCCCACAGGCAAAAAGTGCAAGACGAATATGAAGTGCTTTACAATAACAATTCATTGTATGCTTAACAGTCTCTAGAACACTAAAGTCTTTAAACTTATATTAACACTTCAGACACAATTCCACTGCACTATCACTAGCACTAAGATATACTGGAGCCCGGTCCCGGGTGGCTTCTCCTGAGGCCACTGCGAAACCGGTTGCTGATTCTGCCGAAGACACCTACTGCTCCGTGACGTCACCTAATCTTCACATGATTGTAATACCTATCCACTAAATGTTTTGAGCACATACTGAGAACTATCATGAGCATAAAAAGTACAATACTATTTTGGTGAATAAACCATTACCTAGGTTAAATATAATTATTATAAAATGCAACCGTATCTCGGTAATTTGATATCTATATCATATTCATTGTATGTGACGTCTTTCACAGTAGGTCAATCAACTAGCTAACATATGATATTTTGCTGAACTGGCATTCCACTTATTGTTTACGATATTAGTAGCGTTTTTCACTTTATAAAATGATTTATGTATATATATAACTTTCGCTCAATATTAAATGTAATTTTTCGTCAATGTATGTTATTCATAAATGGAACTGAACATACAAAAGTCTCGGCTTTGTATCCTTAAAGGAATTTTAAGTATAACTTTATATATCGTGCTTTTCTTTCCTTTTCAATTTTTCTATCTCATAGGAAAATTCTTCTTCTTGTACGTGACTAATTATCTTCAATTTTGCTTCCTTAACTTCAGCTAATGTGAGGTGCCGTTCCCTTTTATCCTTATTTTTTGGTAAAAGCCGTAATATCCAGGCAACTATTCTGATTGCCCGTGAGAAACTGCTGCAATTTTCTATGATTTCTTTCACTATGCTATCCTTACTTTGTATTATATTAACTAAATATTGTTTTTTCTCTTCTTCCTTCGTAAAATATAACTGAGTTTCTTCGCTA
Source organism: Pieris rapae (assembly GCF_905147795.1). Taxonomy (NCBI): domain Eukaryota; kingdom Metazoa; phylum Arthropoda; class Insecta; order Lepidoptera; family Pieridae; genus Pieris; species Pieris rapae. The sequence continues at coordinate 7,252,495 of NC_059534.1, read as the reverse complement.
TGTTTATATGAAGGTAGCCATGATGGACCATTCCACCATAGAGAGTGTCCTTCAAGCCTTTTAATGGAAATACCACGACTGGCGCAGTCTGCCGGGTTTTCCTCTGATTTAACGTAGCGCCATATATTTGGCGGCATATCTTGAACAATCTGTTTAACTCTGTTGCTTACAAATGGCTTCCACTTCTCTGGCTGTCCCTGTATCCACCCCAACGTTACCATGGAGTCCGTCCAACCATAACACTTAATATTATTATTCCCTAAGCATGTTTTTACTTTACTAAATAACTTTGTTAATAAAACAGCTCCACATAATTCACCCCTCGGAATCGAGATTTTCCCTTTAACGGGTACCAATTTTGTTTTTGCTGCCACCAATGAAACCTTGCCGTTTATTCGACTGTAAATAACTGCGGCATATTCTTGCCTCCCTTTAATAACGATTGACGTCCGTTGCCTTCTTCTAGGTTCAAAAGGACGCCGATATACTGTTGACCACTCTGGGTCCTTATAAATGTTGGGACAGGACTTATTTCACTTGCCTCCCTTTAATAACGATTGACGTCCGTTGCCTTCTTCTAGGTTAAAGAGGACGCCGATATATTGATGCTCCCTCTGGATACTTAACACGTTGCTCTCCTCTTTTCTATTGATGCGGATGATGGTGTTCTACTTGCTTGATGACTCCACAAACCAGCAGTGGGATGTTTTTCCACGGCGCCGATCTTCAGGAAAACGGAGAAAAACGCGAACGCGATCAACTGTACGCGAAAGACCCGCTATTCCCGGATAGCTCGAAGGACCAAAATGTACGGTTCCTGGGTCATCAGGTGGTAGAAATAATAGAAGATTTGTAGATTACCTTATATTCACCACTTCCGTATAACAATAGAATATGAGCGATATAATAGAATTATAATAAAATTATAATTAAACAATTGAAGAGAGTGCCGACGTCTGGCTATGCTCTCGGGGTGTAACTCCCATGACTTAGTAAAATGCAGATGAAGAGAGTGCCTGCGGACGGCTATACTCTCGGGGCGTGACTCCGACGATTTAGGAAATCGTCCTGCTTATAACTAATCCAAGTGAACAACCACAGCACGTACATACATTTAAATATTTTCACGTTTATAACTGAGCATGATGTGTGAGCCTTGGCACGTATATAGAGAAACATCACGCTTATAAAACTAAGAAAACCTAAGTGAGCAAAATGTACAGCCTTGGCTCGTACAGTTTGTCTAAAATTAGAATAAAAAAATAATCGCCAACTATCCACAATCTATGTACCGAAAAATTAAGATTTAATGATGCATTTTACTCTTCACTTTGTCTTGTGTGAAGGTTAACAAATAAAATTTATGGTAAACATGAATTTCATGAATGGAATTTAAATAGGATTTTCTTTTACTCGTAAGAGTAAGTATGTTGTTCGAGTAAGCTATGTTGCAAATGATCTACTTTTCACTACTCTCATAAGACTATGTTTGACTTAATTTACTTAAAAATAAATAATCTTAGGGTAGGTTGGCTCAGAAGTTTGATTTAGTTGTGGATAATATCTACCAACAAAAAACGAAATATAACTAAAACGCCACGTATTCAAACTTGTAAGATGCTTTTCTTCTAATATGTACAAAATTGATAGTTCTAGCTTGCTTGGCCAAACAAATAATATACATGTATTTTTTAATATTGAGTCTAAAGACTAAATCGACGCAAACATTTTAATTATTTATATAACGAGTAGCATTACCTTGTTAAGTTGGAAAATAAAACGATTTTTTACTAATAATTCTATTTTATTGTTTATTGGTTTTCGAAATAAGACATTTTCCATTCCATAGCAGGATACAATAATTAAGAATAATTTAACTGCAAGAGAAACCACTAATGTCTACTTAAACTTAGTACTGACTTAGTTTTTGAACTAATTGTTATATAAAGTTAATGTCGCGGGAATGTGGCCTATCATCTACTACTAAATATAAAATAGCTTAAATGAAATAATATAATAATACTGGTAGGTGAATATCTTGACAAATTCAATGCATTGTTTTTAGATGTGTATGGCGACAATCGAACAATTTTGTATTATTACTTTATTGGCCCCATTCTTTCGTGCCGAATAAAATAAGTATAAGGTTTGCATTGCCGAAAAGACAGGTGAATTATATCTAAACAATAAATAGGCTTTTCATTTCTACAAATACTAATTAAACTTATTTTACAACTAATTACAGGATACTTGCGTTAACCGATACTTAAAGCCATTTCCAATGCTTGGCTAAATTCAACGAAACAAATTTACAAAAATAATATGAAAAACATAGCGTGATAAATAATCTATCTATAATTTTATACATAAAATTTATCATATTCCTAGCAGTTACATTGCACATTTTATTTCTCTATCTTTATATATACACTTTAGTATTAAAATATTTTTACCGCAATGTTTCTTCGCGTTTAGACCAGGTATCTTTTTAAGAAATTCAAAAGAGAAAATGTATCACTAAATAAAATGTATAGCCATCCTAACCCAATCTAGACTTGTGGTTTTTAAAACGTGTAATGCAAATGTAATTTAAAATCCAGCGGCGTTGTACTAATTCTTGACTACCATATTAATTATTATTTTAAATACACTAGTGATTGAAATGTGACATATTTACAATGAGGTTTATTTCTATTTTGGCTAAAGTTCTCTACTAATTCCTTATAGTAAAAGTTGTGCCGTTTTGTGAAACTTTATTAAAAAACCTAGTATTATTTGTTATTATCAACCTACTATAAAAGATTATTGTAGAGTGTTATTTTAAAACCGTAATTATTTTGTAAAATGTATTGTACAGTAAGAAACAATTATAATATAATAAAACAGTATAGTATATAATAGTATTTGGTGATCAACTCTTACTAGAACCATAGCTGTATATAAATAAAATAACATTTGTTAAAAAATATTTAAAACTAAATAATTGTCGTCTTATGTCAATATTTACTCTTTACCTAGTCACAGTCTCAAGTACACTTTGTCGTTCTTTACATTAATGTACACTCTTGGAATCGCCTGCCCGAACAGTTCAAACAAATATTCCTCCCACGAATCAACACTTTTTTTTTCTTGATTTAAAACATTATTTGTTCTAGATATTGAAACGCACGTTCTACGATGGCAATCAAGACCATAAGTGCACATTTAAGCGGACATCCTTTCCTGATATCCATTTCGAGTCTGCGACGCGCAGTAATGAAATTACTAACATTAAACACAGAATATTGAATATTTGCAAGGCACATTCACTTTAAAATCCTGATTTCCAAATTTCCTTGTAAAATCTCCACAAAAGTATTGCTAACACAAATCAATATGTACGAGAAGCGACTTTTGTTCTTTGTGTTGATATGTATAATAATAATTCATTAAGTACCCTGTGATTTGAAAATCTAAAAGAATCGTTAAGTTAAAACCATAATCTGTAACAATATGTACACCGAGTAATAATTGCGAAATTTTTTAAGGATATCAAAAGAACGAGTTGGAAACGAGATCATATTATTGCTTACGACAGGATACTCTCAGCACTCATGAGCCGGAGCCCCAAGAGCGGCGGTTTTAGCCGTGACCTAGGCTAACGTAGGAGCGGTTGGCTACTCAGTACCCGTATCCAGCTCCTGGATAGAGAAGAGCAGCGCCGCCTCCCGACGGTCAGTGTTGGGCAGCGAACTTCATACGTTTCTGTTTTTGCCTTTGATTACAGAACCAAACCCGGACGACGTTCTTTTTAAGATCCAACTTTTCCGCAATAGCTGCTATTTTCTCACCAGATGGTCTCGGCTGTACGGCAAAATACGCTTCGAGGCTTCTCTTTTCTGGCGCGGCTATAGATGTTCTCTTTCGCTTTTTTTCACCGGCGGGTAAGACACTCGGAGCGTCCGGATCTCTTCTCTTATTTTTTGCTTGGGCTTCTGCCTCTTCTAACCAAGCTTGTAGTATAGGTTTTAAGGCTATCATGTTATTGTGACTCAGCGTTAAACTTTCAAATCTACATATTGTACTTTGTGATAGTGCGCCAACCCCAGGAAGCTTCAAGTTAGCTAAAGCTTTGCCAACGTCAGCTTGCGTTACGCCAAGTTTAATACGGCGTTGTTTAAATCTTTCAGCAAATGCTTCAAGCTCGCGCGGATCAGTATCAGTATCAGGATGCAATGAAGCACCGGGGTGTACTAAATGTGCTGGTGGAGCGTGAGCCAGGCCACCGGTGTGGTGGTGATGATTCATGACGTGATTCATTGCACCGTAGCCGTGTAATTGGTGATGTGGTGGTGCTCCTTCTCCCATCGGAGCAAGTGTGGTCATAGATGTTGCAGATCCGGGCTCAAGCATGTCTAATCCCTCCATGCCATGATGTCCCATCTGCGAGAAGAAAGGCTTTTGTAATTGGATTATGGTACTGCCTATACCACAACTAATGAAGGTATTAATTAATGACTATGACATAAATATACAGTTAAATAAATACCTACAATAAACACAACTAATAGTTTATGGCAATTTGATCGTATATTTTGAATACAAAGCAGGGATAATAACAATAGACTCTACTCGTGGGTGATATGGAAACATAAACAATAATCATTGTGCACAGATTTGCTCTCATGCTTTATGAGTGCAAACACTTGTTTTTTTGCAAAGGGGGTGAGTCTGTTGTGACGTTGATTGGATGCGAGTGTTTTACCAATATGCTTACGTTGTTGACCGGCTTTGTGACTAAAATGGATGTTTGAAGTATCAGAATTCATTCGTAGAAAATAATGTTTATGCAACCAGTATTGATTTTAATTAAGTAAAAACCAATGGAATAATACTGCGCCAGTATTATCAGTTACTACGGCACTAATAAATGAAATCTTTAAAATACATAAAGGAACATTACAAAATTATGAATTGTAAACATTTTTGGCGTTACAGTTTTGTAGTTAACATATAAAGAGCCGAAAAAAGACTAAATTGTATAGAAAAACCCAAACCCGAACCGGTTAGAAAAACTAAAGGAAGTCGAAACATGCCATAAGTCACACTAACAATTTTCTAGGTGCAGGGGTGGCGTTTTCGGTGCAGTAAGTACCGATTCTTCTGGGAACAGTAGATCACAATTACGTGGACATCAGACTGCGTGCTACACGGAATGTTACAAGCTATACTCGTGCTTTATATTTTTTGATTTGCTCTGTTGTGATCATCTACCTTTCTAAGATAGATTTGAGTAGTTGAAATGCTTATCTCATATCTTATCGATATATTTCTGAAGGTTTTTGGTAATATAATACATCAAATACAGAATGTATATAAATAATAGCTGTGGGTATATTGATTCGAAAAAAATCCAATAATAATTCCACTGTAGTCAAGGTTGCTTCGTAATTGTTCAGTCTAGATTAACATGTCGCCTAATAATACTGCACGTTGTTTTTAAATACAGTATGGTAGAAAGTTTCTGTGGCGATAAGATCGACCCTAGCACCATCTCCCAAGTGATTTCAGTGACAATTGCTTGCGAGTAAAAACGCTCATATGCCGTGTAATCCCACGGGCATAACTCCCCTTTGAAGTTTACGTTTTATGTTTAATTTTGCTCACTATTTACTTTGTTTTATAAGTACAGTAAAACACGCTCACTATATCGTGTAGTTTAGCTTTTTTTACAGGACGTGTTATGAGTATTCATTTCGAGACCTATCGCTTACAAATTTTATTAATTTATGGTTTAGAATTTAATTGCATATATTGCATATTTTACAATTATTATTTGACGAACCAATTAACACATACTAATTTAATATGTTTTCTTAACTAATGCTATACCTAAAGTACAAACGAACGATATTTATTTGTATAAAAATCGAATCGTTCGCTTTTGCAAAATAGAAAAGTAACATCTTTACATCCCCACACATTGCCAAGATTAAAATGTTTGACGTTTGATTCCAAACGACTCGCGTTTAGGTTTTCTTGTGCCATAAAGTACACATTACGTGGCGTCCCTTTCGGCGGAGGGAAAGAAACGAAAACTTTGAAGGGATAAAACTCTATATGTACTGAAAGCCTCTTAAGTCTTAGTTTTTTCATAAGTATCTTAATTTTTTGTTCCTATAATTAAAATAACGAATACAATACTATAAGACGTATGGTGTTAATGTGTCAGTCTGTCGTGAAATAAACAACAAAAATCTAACGATTATATCCCCTGCTTAATAAAGCGTAGCAGCAAAACAATTTGCAACGTTAATATGAATTAAACGAAATTGAACAGATGATGCTGTTATGATTACAAAACATGACTTCTCTTACATGTGTACAATATGGCTCAAAGGAGGGGTTGCTTTGCAATCGACTACATTACATCGAATAGTGCATAAAATTACCTCATTTTTATAACGGTGCGCATATATTTCTTACATGTTAGAGCTCTCCCGACTTCGCCCCTATATTCCCTAAGGAACCGACCCTCGCCGGTTACCGATATAGGAAGACTAAAAGATTTTCCAAGGTATGGGGCATACAGAAATGCATTTACCTTTATTATTATTATTTATGTTTCTCAATGGGTACACTGCCTTCCAATTTACAACAATTTTATTACTATTCCTTAGTTTTATATTCTTGAAATTCGATTGAAATGATTGGTATGGATTTCGCGCGAGTCATGGAATAGGGGAGTTTTATTGCTTAGTATCTAGTTTTCTTTATATTAATTCTCCATTCTAAAAGTAAGGATGATTTAGATGAAGCGTGTTTTTGGGCGTATGCCTTCATTTAATAAGTAATAACGGTATTAAAGTCTCATAAGCTACTTAAACCACTGATAGACTTGTTAAACACAATGCTTTTTGCTTGCATAGAAAACATTGTCTTTAATTAACCGAATATAACCATATTTAGTTTCAAGATGATTTGGTTTTATTATTTAAAAATATATAAGATATAAAAAAATGCTTTTTCTACTAGACCTAGGAATAAAAAGGAACTTTTATACCTGATGCGGCCGAGTGTTATGCGGTGGTGGACCCCCGACTCCGTGGTGATAGACCATGTCATGTTTGAGTTGCGGCAGCGGAGGTCCAGGCTGAGGACCTGACTGATGCTTGCTGATGTCCACTGCTGCTAGTGCTTCCGCTCTACTCAAGAGTCCGTCATTGAGACCACTGAATATGTCACCCTGGTAAGTAATTAGTTCATGAAGTAGTGAATTTAAGTTTACATATTTACGGGTTTATATAAAGTCGGAGGCGAAAGTTTAAAACTACGTACTAGTTTCATAAAATTATATATTTTCCAGGAAGCGGATAACAGGGTTGACTAACAACCAATTTAATATTGAAATAACAAAATAAGAGTTCTTTTAAGTTTGCACTGTTATAATTCATCATTTTTAAAAACAGGAATTTGTGTTACAAGTGTGTGATTAAACCAAATTAAATTATTACTCACTGTGCAACATAGGTCTAGTTCATAAGAGCAGTACTAATTCGCAAGACGTAATACGTAGTCAACATCAAATAGTCATGGCGGATCAACCGGCGGGCCGCGGACAGGGGTTTTTCCCGGATTACTTTAAATTATTTATGAGTGACTCTGACCTCGTGCTACCGAGAAACTCGTTATTTCGCCTCCTGGTACTCCTCAGCCGCTCTGGACGGATGCCTTGCGCGCGAATTGACTTTCAAACAGGCGGTTTATAGTGGAACACTTTTAAAGCGATAGTTCCGCATTTCGATTTACCGGTGCTACCCACGGAATAAGGGGCTTTGGGAAAACTTTGGAAAGTCTTGTTTTGTTTTGTGGCAAAAGATTTGACAATACGGAATAAGATTATGTGGGATATTTATTAAAATACTATGTTGGGTCAAAAATCATCAATCGTATCTGTCAAGTCGTATTGGGCTGGAGTTTTTAATTTATATGAAAAAGGGGATAATATCTTAAGTTCAAATCGTATTCCTCGTTTTTCACACATAGACGATTAAATAAGCAAATGATTAAAACAGCGGTTTATATAAAACTTTATTTTTATAGAACAGGGGGCAAACGGGCAGGAGGCTCACCTGATGTTAAGTGATACTTGTTTCTAAACACAGATATTATTCAAATCGTATATATCGTTACACAATCAATAATCATCACTCAACCCTGCCATAACACTTGATCAATTCAATCCCACCTCTTAAGTTTTAAGTGTGAATTGCTGTCATCCGTAATCCCTATACAAAAGGACAATCGAGCGTGAGAAATAAAAGTTTGTTTCTACCCTTCACGAATCATTAGCATCGCGTTACAAGAGTTGCCCCGGGAGCCGACCGTCTAATTGTAATTGCTAAACAAATCGGCCCCGTTCCGATGCGAGTTACATTATAATTTGTACTGATGTGCGCGTGCCAGCGAATTGGGCGTGAAATTACAGCATTAAGTGTCTTTGTCGAGTGTTTTGTGTGTTATAATAATGATTATTCGTAAATTATATTAAAGGATTTAATTTAAATGGACGGCCTTTTCGTATTGCGTTGTATTTCTTGTTTAGCTTATCCTAAAATACTTCTGATATTTTATACGTTCCTGTATTTTTTTAGTATCCGACTCTGTCCGTATATTTGTAATAGGTCACCGTATATCTTAACATTTATTTAATTATTTTATTTAAGTTTTCCTACAGCTAGTCACTAAACAGAATTCAAACAATTACATTATACCTACACAAAAGCCAAAACGCATTAAAACAGAAACATAAAGCACAGTTTTACAAAGCACAGTTCTAGGATTGATTCATTAGTAGATTAAAATTTAATATTTAATATAAATTTAATATTTAAAATAAAAATTTAATATTTAAAATGAAGGAACAAACAAACTCATTATTAGTAAAAGATACCTAAGTTTTTTCTTAATTTAAGAATTTTTTAGTCACCTTAAATATATCGATTTGCTGGTAATTTATGTTGTAATCTGTAGGTATACGATTACATTGCGCTGCATATATATTATATACTTTGTTCTATAACAAAATAAGTACATACATACATACAGAATTGCCGCATGACGCAAAACAAAGGGCTTACCTACATGGTACTACTAAAATAATCCATTACTATTATTACTCATCAACGTTCTCATTTAAGGGTTAACTGGCGACAACTCCTGATCCCTTGATACATCTGTGCCTCGTGATGTCGGTATCATGTGTCACAGAGATGTAAAATCCAGTGGGGGCCTTTGCACATGATTAGCCGGATAGAGCGGCATACTGCATATTATAATATTTCATGAATTTAATTACGTTCCTGTTATTTAGTTACTCAAAGTTATTAAATGTTAATTAAATTAAAGCCTTTGAAGTTTGAACCTTTGCCGTCTTCGTAATCCTATTGGTCATGCGCGAATTTTCAGGAAAAATAAATGTTATTCAGTTTAATAGATACGAAAGCTGGCCGCTTGTACATAGAATTTTAATTTTCCTATACATACCTTTCAACGGATACACTGACCTATCGAATTCTTGAAAATGCTGTCTTTTTAAACTTTTCATAACTGGCAACTATATTAAAAAAAAAACTTTTTTGACTAATGACCTGTATAAATAATATTATCGGTAGAGACGCTCCTTTTAACTGACAACAATTCTCAAATATAAGTTGCTGAACTCTATAATTCCATTAGTGCCAATATAATAAAATGACATAAATCGTTTAATTAAAATGTCAGACGTTTATTTTTGAAATGAAAATAATTGTACTTAAATTATACAGCTTTCAGATGAACATTGACATTCTTAATTGTATCGAAAATTCATATGTCCGTTATTACGCGTTTTAATCCACGTCATTTTCGATTACCACTTAATAACTTCGTGAATGCTTTAACACAATTATTTTTATATAATGTTTTCAGAGTCGTAACATGTCGTGATATGTCAATAATACAATCGCTACAATACCAGTGCTCATTTCCTACCTTTATATTTTATTTGTCCATATCTGTGTTCCAAACTCGGTCAGTGAAATGTCAACTCATTTATACGAAGGTTAACTTTAAACCTATAACGTATTGCTTACATTGTTTACATGATATCGTAATGCTATAAACGAATAGAATTGTTAATGATAAAGACATTTAATGTGAAACGTTAAACTTCGAACGCGTCTAACATAAGTACACACTTAAATATTCATAACAAATAACATAATACATAAAAATATACCTAATAACTAACCTTAAAATTTAATAATTAAAAAATATTATTAAAAAGAGTCCCTTTAGGCGAGGTTCCGAAGATACCCCTTTGAATAGCTAGACTAATTCTTTGTACGAGGTAGCTGCCAGCTCTTCGTTCTCCTGTGATGTGGACAATGATAGATATATTTAAGTACATAACATTATTCCCGTTTTTTATTTCATAATGTAAAATGGCTTGTAGAGAGATAACGCAATTACGTTTCATCGGATTATACGTCTACAAGCTCTGTCTACGTTTGATAATACTTATAAAATATATTAATTTAGAAGTTCCCTTGATCTTTACCTGTGCTCATGTCACGAAAAAATATTTTAAGCCATATAAACCATGATATGAATATTATATAACATGCAATATAGGTAGGTATAGTATGTTTTTAATAATTATGAAATGAAATAAGAATTTTACGTTGTTCATGTGTGTTATTAGTGGAGTATTTGTTGTGCACTTACCTTTGAGAGTATAATAGATTAACTTAAATATCTTTGGCCAAAGATAATCGCAAGCGCCATCGCAGTGCAACAAAAAATATTTTTTTTCGTTATGTATATATATTACTTACGTTATGTCTTGGTGACCAGGAATTGCACATCAACGATGCGTCTTCGAGTATTCGACTCTGAAAGGAAAATAGATTTATATAGGGTAAAAGTTATAAACAAAATCTTAATTTAGTGTTTGTATGTAATGTAACATTATATAGAAAGGTAATATGTATATTTATCTAAATATGATTTTGGGGATGACTATTAAAAGCAATTACGAAGGCTATTTAGTTTACCTTTGAAGATGGTGTTGGTGGAGTGGTAATGTATAATTGTATATTTGTAAAAACTCAAATTGAAATATTGCGTCTGATTTTGTTAAGTTGTTTCCTCTGTATTGAAAAAATAGTGTAATGCGACACTAATCCGATGTACTTCAGATAATAATTGTACATATTTTATAACATTTTTTGCTGTATTAGCAATGTGATAGAAACCCTTAATATACCTAAATAAGGGATGTCAAATCATTTCTCATAGAGTTTATGTTCGGGAGTGTTGCGAGTTATCTTTCGTTGTAAGATAATTTTGCTTAAACGTATGCATCAAAAGCGAAATAATGATGTACGTGTAGGATTGTTAACACTTCCTTTATGTCGTAAACAACGAGTGTAACTATTATACGAATGCAAACATCTCGCGCCAGAAGTAGGACACATCTGTGATGTGTCTTAGCTTTATGCCATGTCTTTGTCATAGCATAAATGCGCCTATTAATACGTTGTACACGTAATAATCACATACATACACGGATTTAGTGGTTTTGAAGTATGTATGACTATTCAATTACGGAATAAATTGTTTGTTGAAGACCGTAATCTTGTTTTCAAGAAAAATTGTCATTTCTGTAACTTATCGTACAACTATAGAATTAAAAGTATCTGAGGCAACCTCTCTTAAGAAAAATACAATATATAGAACTCACGCGGCATAAGGTTTTGGTAGGCATGGCATTGCTGTCAGGTCACGTGATCATTATTGGTGATATGAAATAGCCCGACAAGACGACAAAAAATCAGCAGGACAAAACACACTATTTGATACTAAAAGTCAGGGTGAAGGACTTGAAGAATGTTAGATAAATAATTGTGTACTAGGGTATAATGGGAATAAACTTTGTAACATTTAACTTTACAACATTATAGTAATTTGAAAGTAGGAGTTTTCTTACTTAAAAAAGATCGATTGAATTTGAATTAATTAACTTTTAATTAATTCTTTTATTAATATTAATTAATTTAATATTTAATGTTAATTGTAATACAAGGGACATTTATTCAGTGAAGCCTATTTATATAAACTAAATTTTCACGTTTTATACTACCAGTGTTTTTGCAATACCATTATGTGAACAATAAAACATTTTTGCACTTCGGTTTTTCTCAAAAGATAAGACAAATCTTAGTAGGTATAATATATATAAATTTTTTCACTAATTTTCATAATTATAAAGTTCCGAGTCAAGCAATTTTAATCCAAGTTGTATTTCGAGGCTCTTAAAATATGAGAGTCCAGAGATGGTTGTGACATCTTCCGCACGACTCCACTCCTAGTCGCATTAATAATTAATTCTTAGCCCTTTGCCGCGCCTGTTAAATGGTGTGACTAAATAAGGGTGGGCCGGCCCTGCCACCCGCCATAACCTGCTGTAGTCTACTAGCGCACTCCAAACTTTTTGAACGTTTGATTTCAGATAATTTCGTAAGATAATCTATGAAAAGGCTACCTAAATAAATAAATAAATTAATTTTATTCTAAGCTCTATATCAATTCCAATATAAACTATAAGAAAAAATGTTTTATTATAATAGTTACTGCTTACTCATGTTCTGAAATTTTGGTAAACAGTTTAATCAAAATATTTGTTATTTAAATGCTTTTTGATATGACCTTTATGACTGTGTCCTTATAATAACTAGTTCAATACAGAATTTCTACTCGTATGCAGATTAATTCCTTACTTGTTTATTCATTTACATTAGCTGCAAAGGTTTATTTGTGCGCAAAAGACCAGTTACAATATGTTAATCTGGCGACAATAGCATTTAGCTCTTGAACACACCCGTTAATGATGATTTTTTTTACCATTTCTTCAAATAATTTTATTTTGTTATATTCGATAGATTCGAACAAGGACTTTTTTTTAATTACGCCAATATGTTGTCTATTATCTTAGGAATTTTATTGGTCTGCTCTATATTTATAGAGTTAATTTTTATGGACAAAGAAAGTTTCATTGTCGTATAATAAGTGTAAATGGTTGCCATCTGTACATCTTCACACGATATTTCAGCTGTAAAAAGCACTCACGTTCATTTTCCGCAATTACAACGACATAATCGTATCTGAAGTACTCAAGAACTCCCAACAATCTTGCTTAAATCATGAGAGAATGAGCCTTAAATTTGCCAGAGACTTAAGGCTTTGTTAGAACGAGACAAAAACAGACAATGATTAGAGAATGAATGAGACAACTAGCCAAAGATTATGGTAATGACGATAAAAATATCCGATGAGGGTGGCGGTACTTAGAAGCAATTTAAAGATATTGTATTTAATGTTTCGAAGAGGAGTTTTAGGGGAGTGTACGTTATCGAGGCTTAGGGAGATTGCAGGGGCCCTGTAAAAGACTCAAATGTGAGCTGGATTTTGTGAATAGATTATTGGAGTGCACTCTGTCGGTGGATGTACGGAAAACCTTTAATTTTTATCGGATTTTAACTAGCAAATAAACATTTTAATATTTCTTTTATTACTGTTGTAACAAGGCATTTTATCGTAGACAAGTTATGCATACTGACTTTGAGTTATTATTGCCAGATAAAAATAATGTTGAAAATTTTGACTTGATTCAAATATAATTTTTTGTTATTCCCACGTAATAGTGTGCGACTTTCCTCCCTGAAGTCTTAGGTTCGATCTATGTCTATACATGTGCTTTCTTTCTATATATGCATTTAACATTCGCTCGAACGTTGAAGGATGTGATGAAGACAAAGGCTTGCATTGGAAACAAAAAGCCGATGGCGTATGTCAGGCACAGAAAACCGTTCACCTACAAATCTGATGCCCATGCCTGAAAAGTTGTAGTGCAACTGATTTATTTCAACTATTTATATAATACATATTATGAATTCATACCATTAATTTAATAATACTAAAATTTTAAAATTACTTGCGACCCGTTCATTAATCGTTTAAATAATGATTATTACCTACATTTGAGAATACCTCTATATATAGTTTGTATTAATAGAAATAGCCACTCAAATGACAACCTCACAATAGCTACATAACTGGATTTAATATAACGAGAAGTGTATACGTATATCGCATTAGTGGTTTTGTAGCTGTAGCAATAACCCTTAAACGTTAACTGTTATTGCCGATGGGTTCGTTACCTAGTAGGAAAGATCTTAGGGGGAAGATGGAAACGGTTACTTATTCACTTAATGGAGACCAGAAATTAGCGAATACCCTTAAGTGAAGCTTCTTGTAACAATAATAAAATTCCATTATGAGACAGATCATAAATAAAGGGCGGGAAAAGAAATACTTAGACCTTGTTTAAGGACGGATCTTTGACGTGTACCTTTAGTTTAATAGCCACAACATGACAACGATATAAGCAATATATAAGTTTTAGTACCTGATATATATGTTATACAGTATTTAAATTTCATAGAGAATTTTTGGTATTTTATGCATTACCGTTTTTAGGGATAATAAAGAACTTTATGTCATCAAGAGACAGGCGTTCAGTAGTACCGCTACGGGCTACGCATAGCAAGAGATCTTGCTTCAAAGTGATTAGGGGCAAAACGCGCTCGACGAATTTCAGCGCAACAGGGCGGGCCTGATCAATATAGGGCGGGGTCTCAAATTTGACGCTGCGTGCCAGTGTGCGCTCTACGCTAGTCTAATTGATTGACACAGACGGACTGACAGCCAGACACAGAGGCGTTTTGGCGGCTTTTTATTGTGTCCTTTGAGGGGAGATGGGGCCAGTGGTCAAATGTTACTGTGATTAATTTTAAACAATTATTGCTTTGTGGCATGGATTTAATTACCTCGAAGGATTAATTTGTTTAGATTATCGTTAATACATAACAACAGCCCAATTTGTAATATGATTTCAAACAACAGCATAGGCTGTACTTTATTTATTTATTCCAGTACTTCATTCATTTTATAATAATATGACGTCACATTACAAAGGCCGTTCTGGAAATCCACAATAATTCCTTTTGATTCTAGATTTATTTTTCGTCATTTATGTTTAATATATAAATTGTACTATCATATTCCTTTATGATATATAGAATTATCTGACATTTCATAATTAACAAATATTTTTTGGACTATGTGACAACATAAAAATAAAATGAAGAAATTTTTCTATTTGTAAAAGTGGAGTGACGATGTATTTTTAGGACGTACTCATGCTACTCATATTTTATTTCGGCTTTGTGGTGGTTTAATTGAGCGTTATATTTTACTATAGTAACTTTTTTATTGTTACGATTATAGCTGTAAATGAGGGGAAATATTGTGTTGATTATATTTACGAATAAGGTTTTCTCTAGATATATGAAAAAATCAGTCTTATATAATAGACCAATACAATTGTAACAAGAAAATTATTTCCTATTTTTCATTGCACTAAAACGTAGCCCTGTATTATATCATACGCTTAAGTGCATAAGTGCAATGTTGCATACACACAGATGATAACACAGTTTTGTTCCGACAATCAACTTGAAACGATTGTTTTCACAGGCATCAAATTAAGTACCTTAAGATTGTACGCTATGGTGATCCGAAAATCTACATTTAATTCATTTAAAACACCTAAATACCTCTTAGGGGCTCGAAGTAGGGATTTTCAGTATTTAAAGTAGTTTTAACCAAAGTAAATTTAAAAAACCGGTGTTTTTATTTGATGTAAGTACAGAAGTTTAAGTCAAAGTTTTTCAAAATCAGTAAACTATTTTATGACTAAATGTATCAATATCATAACACTCCATTTGCAAATTATTTGTTTGTTTAATTTTATTAACATGTCACGAGAAAATATAATCCAATAAAATTTAATTTAGTGTGTAAGTAGACTAAATGCAATATTATTTCCGCTGCACGACACTGATTGTACGTCATAGCGGAATCATAACAGATGCACCGCTATAATATAAAACTCATAAAAACATAAGGGGTGGAAGTAATGACGCCGATAATTATCTAACTACCAGCAATACACTTGACATGTTTGTGAATGAGTGCCGGAAGCCGGGGTGAATCCTGTGGTCACGTGACCCGGCGTCCGCCATCTTGTTTAACTATAAACTTCCGTTCCGGTGAACGTATAAATCAGGAATAGCAAACCGTTGGTTTGTGCTTTGATATCAATTAATATTTCACTTTACTATGTACCCGAGTTATTTTATTAACATTTGATTAAATATTATTTGTATAAATGTTGTATGCGTAGATAACGGTACTCTTTGAAGTTAGTTAAACGAGGTTTGTAGCGGTTTTGTGAATGTAATCTAAGTTGCCAAAATAAAAGAATTGTTTAGAGATAATCGTTTTCTATAAAACAATATATATTTCCTATAATACTATTTCAAATCAAAACAACTTTACTTTCAAATAACACTTGTACCAGAACTTGACATTTATGAAAAGAAGATTTGTAAAAGAGAGTAGAAAATCCACCTAAGCTTAGTATAGCGTGAACCTCAGCTCGTTTTATCAAGAAAATATTTTCTTAGATGTTGTGTAAGTTGGTCTTGAGCCCGCAAAGTTATTTTTCCAACACAAATATACATATTATACCTTATACCACCGCTATAAGGTTGAAAGTATTAACACAGTATCTCAATTGTCAAAGTTCAGCGTCTTAAGCCGATCTAGGGGACGCCAGTAAGGTCGCTGTCACCGACTATCAATATCTGTTGTAAAGTGACGTATGGGGTAGCAGAGGCCTTCTTAAATCGATAAATTGTGTTCTCTTCCTACTTAAGAAGTTGCGATGAGTTTATTGGCTTTATTGACATGCTGTCGTTTGAAGTTTCTTCTCTGGCTCCAAGCGGTTAGAATTCAGACTGAATAAGATATAAATCTTAGAAAAGTTATATAGAATGAAACACTGAGATGAAATAACGGTCTAGTTATAAACATGTCAAGTAACAGAAGTTGCTTCGAAACTTTAAAGTGGCACTAAGAGGATGATGATAAAACCTGATAGGTGGAATAGGTTTTTGAATATGTCCAGGTGTTAAATATTTTTCTATAACAGATCAACTTTATAATGCGAATTGCGGACATAACTGGCAATCTGGGAAAAAATTGTGACACAAATTAGTATTTGTCCACCTTCAGTAGTCTGAAGGTTTAAAATTATACAAGAATATCTTGTATAATTTTAATTTGTAACACATTTTGTTCATCTTATTTTAATTAAAATAAATATCATCTTTAACATTATGTTACAAGCGCCAAGGACGCTGAAGTTGTTTATCCATCTTAGAATTAAAAATTTAACAAGCTTTTGACGTTAATGATACAGGATATATTATATTTAATATTAGATAATAAATCAAAGTAAATCATACAAAATTTGTTACCACTGCCATGACTGACGGTGGTGAAATCGCGTGCACTTTACCGGAAACGATTCTTTCCCCAAACAGTTACCGAGTGGTGACCACTAGCACGTGTTAATAATTACAACCACTCAATGAATTCTAATCACACCATCATATTCACAACAGGTACCAGAAAAGAAAACTATTAAAAATGAATCATTATTACGATTGATGAAGAAGATATTTTAAAAGTAGGATATACCAGAACTTACGGTGTACCACACACATTCATGTCTGCACGTGAATGCACTTTACCGGGTAAACGAAAAAATAAAAATTTTGCTGAAACAAAGTTTTCAAAAGCCAAAAATTTAATTATTTTAGAATTGGTCGATTGCTAGGCGGATTATTCCATAAAATAAGTTCAGTTTTCAGATTTTTTGTCAGAAATATTTGAATTGATTGAAAAAGTCCAGATTTATAAAATATAAGTTTTATAAACTTATTTAACACATATGAACGCGAGCTACATTAATACATTATAAATATAATTCACCGCGACGGTTCAGATTTTAATTGCGGTTTTACCAAGCATATCAGACAAAAATTTCAAGTTTTTTTTTGTTTTAAAGTAAAATCTACCGATTACAAAATAAAATCAAATAAAACCTGTGTCCTTAGCTTACCTTACCTTAGTATTATTATAAAGAAAAAAAATTTACAGTACTTAGGTACCAGGTGGAGTTATAAAAATCCACTCCGTAAATCATAATTATCGTTTTTGACATTTTGAGATTGCTGTTACTACAAAAAACTCAGTTTTACTGAAATAGAGATAACTACGTTGTGGGTTACTACAAAATCATTTACTAAAAATTGCGAACGGTTTACCTATTCTCTAAATATCAGCGTAGGCACAGGCCTCAGGTCCTCAGGACAAAATACACCAAGAGTATCTGTATTTTAATTCATATATTTTTGTAAGAAGACTATTATTTAATTGAATCGTGCCAAGTTACTTAGGAAAGTGACTTTTATAATTCTATACAACTCACAAACAAGTCCACAACTGTGTAATTTGCAGTGAAGCTAGTTGGCATAACAAATCAATAATTTAACATCGAAATTATTATTAGGTACCCTAGAACCAAGACCTATGGTTGCTATTACTAAATTATTGACGTATAACCTATAGCCAATGTCGACTTTACTTCAAACTATGTCTACATCGGTGATATGAGTTTTGGTCGTATTAATATTGTTTTTTACTCATCTTATACGTATTTACAATAATTAAGGTTTGGTATTACTAGAAATATTAGTATATAAGTCATATATTTTATCTCTTAAAAATTATTATTAATTATAAGTACTATATATAATAAAAAACAAAATCATCATCCTAGCCATATGTATATTTACCAGGACTCCTACTATGTAAATACATAATAGAAGAATACGTACTTTGTATATCTGTATACTTTAAGAGAACTTAAATAGGAGAAACAAAAGAAGATTGACAACCAGCCACTTATGCAAGACCTCCAAAAGTATCGACCTCATTTACTTTGAGAGTTCTTTCAAAATATGTTGGCGAGTTTATATAGAATGAATAATTATGCCTTTAGTATGACGATGTAGATAATGAGAATAATTTGAACCGAATAAATCTTTGGTGGTTTAAGAACCGTCTTAAAGATAAACAATGTCTTTCATTCGAAAGTATGTCTTATTTTATGTGCATTATGCTTTATTTTTGTAAGATTATTTGATAGAAGGGTTGACGCTCGACACAAGGAAAAGCCTGTATCCCTCAAAACACATAACTCGAGGGTTGAAACATCAAGGCTCTATTTTACTCATAGCTGTTATAACCGATGCAGTCAAGAAATTGGTACCTTAAATTTGGAGTGGAAAATTTACATTTTCCATTCCTTTTGATCGATAAGAAAGCTGACTTTTATTCATTTAAATTTACGGAAATGTGTCTGTTGCTGTTTTAGTTAAAAGTTTATTTTTATTCAAATAGATTTAAAGTCGCGATCACTCAAGAACCAAGGGCTTTTTGTTTTCATATACGTCTTACGTTTAATACAAATTTTAGCATTGTTACTTTAATTTTTTTCTCACTTCAACACACCTACCAAGAAAAATACTCTGAATGAATTAAAGTTATAGTTTACGTAATATGGTAGAGTTTGTGGTACCGACGATCCAATATGAAAACTTGTCTAACTATACGTTCGTTCTAACATTTACTTGTCATTCAAGTCGCCCGGGAGAGAGGTTTAGAATGTAAACGTATCACAAAACGGCGAGGTTCGCAAGATTACATAGTTCCAAGATTGATTGTATCTTCTTTGTCATTGACTAAGACGCCAATCACAGACGCGAGATCGTTCCGTCTTTTGTTTTAAAAACTTAACCGCGCTCTCGCCCCTAAGAACGCGAACACATGCTTTGACCATTACATTATTTCGAATATAGATTACAAATCAATATATAAAATAGCCGTTTATCCAAGTACGTGACTAGCCATGTGAACCAACATGTGCTGGCAACCTGGGACAAGTAAAACAACGACGGTAATAACCCAAAATGACACCGCCAATTTACTGCCGCACTGCCCCGATCGATACCGCTTGTACACTAAAAAGGGTTGGCTAATGACAGTTCTTAAGAAAATTTCAGTATTTACTTTACTGCTGACAACAAGCCTAAATAAAGTTGTCAGAAATGCCTTTGTGCCTTGCCTTTCTTTTAAACTGATGTTATGCCATAGAATGCACACACATCTATGTATAAACATTACACATATAGATTTTAATGTCGTTCTTAGTTTATACAACCAACATTCCAAAGTCAACAAAAGATTTAATGTTATCAATTGGATACAGTTACAAAAAAAATACAAAAATATTAGTACCGTAAATAAGATTTAGTCAACATAAATATTTAAAAGTTGCCGATATAAATGTCGGTTATATGAATTCTTTAAATAAAATGAATATACATCGTACGTAAAGTAGACAACTGTAAGTCTAAAGCAATCGATCGTCTCGGATTCCGATCAAGCCGACAGGTTATGAGTTTCCATCGCGGGCCAATCATAAAAATGATTGCACGCGTAAATTCTACCATAAAATGTTGATACGATAATATGCAACCACACCACGGCCCCGTGATTTCCAAGCTTTGAATTATTTTCTACATTTTTATTTAATATTTTTTCGTTTAATGAATTCAGTTTTGAATATTTGATCACAAATCAATGGGCCACGCGGCTAAGGGGATTCACATAGGTATTGTGTCGCCAGTACTGTAGCGTTCTGTTCTGACCTGACCGATCAATGTAGTGCATTAGGCATAATCATATTTCTTTGTTAGGTCAAAGAATAGCGGAACGAAGACGGTATTTACAAGTTTATGAAACTCAATCACAAGGGAGAAAAGGAAAATCTATTGCAGGGAATAGAGGTATATATGTAGAACCTTATTATAGCGAGTAACAATAGAGGCTAAAGCCGTATTCATAGTATAGTGCATATCCCTCCCGTGGGCACCAAGTTAATTTCAAGTTTACGGAGCACCGACGTCGTACTCTTAGTTATTAAAATGCTAGACTCTCAGAGCTTAACAGGTTTTGGGAAATGTATATAGGAAACTTTAAGTGTATTCCCCAACACTAGACACGTCAAATTACAGGCACAATTTAAAACTGGCGAGTAGAACATTTACGTCCTTATGGACTGAATATAAAGACTTATCTATCATGGTTGCGCCTTTTACGATAAAATCACGCTAGTAATCTTTAGTCCATATTTAATAATAAGGCCGCGAGACTTTAGTGTCACACTTACACATTAACTTTAATGTTAGTTAAATTCTATATGACGTTGTTACGGCGCACTTCAATCTTTTAGGATGTCTGACATCGTAAATGTTGGAAGATAACTCTGTAATGATTTTAAAACATGATTCCAAGAAAATAAATCTTTCATTACGAGATCATTTATGCTTCTCATATTATTACTTGTATGTGAATTTATTAATTCATATTTTTATTCAAATTCTACGAGTAACGGATAAACCGACGAGCTTCGAGTTAAAATTTCAAACATTTGAAAATTTTCAGATCTTTCAAGTAAGAAGTAATGATTTATGTAATCACGAACCATCTGTGGTAGGCTATGGCCTACATATATGAAACAGAGAATATAATTTAAATATCATACGAGTATTCCGGTTTAGCTCAATAGGAATCATTAATGTAACAACAGGACAACTATACTAGAGAATACTAATAACAATATGAGAATTTCAAATCTAGACCTCGGTAGCACAAAATTGGTTTAAACCTTTTGATGTATGTAAGTATCACATGACAAATACTCAAACAGCGATACGATCAATGAAAACTAATCCCTACTTGGCTCAAGAGAACTTTAAAACCTATGCAGAAATGATTGAATAATGGATCGAACATACTTGTCGAAGCCAGTCCAACCACAACCCCAAACAGACGTTAAACTGGGTTCTAAAGGACCTTAAACAATTCTGGCGATGCTAAGTTGTGTCCGAAGCATGAAAGTTACGTAGGTACATGGATTTCACACTACTTACTCAGGGAACCAGACGTTTTTCATCTACGTATTTATTGAAAACAATTTTTAATGAAAACGCATCATAAGCGATTCGGTACTAAATCACAGAATATTATTATTAGTGTAAAGCTTACACTGATATCTGACCAAAGTAGCACTGATAGTTACGAATAGACGGATTCGTATAGAACATGGAAGATTGTTCATATCTCTTTTATAGATTATCGGCAAAGAGAATTTTATTTGACAAAAAAATACGAACCCGTTTCATGATTAATGTTCAGCAGGCATTTCTAATACTTATTGTTTAATTAATTTAAATTCAGGATTAAGGATTAAGTAAATACTTTTAGCAACAACTTCTTAATGTACTTATAAGCTTTTAAAAATACGAACCTGTATCATATACTTACTGGTAAGCTGGTATTTCTTATGTTGTTCAATTATTGTGTTAAATCAATTTAGATCAGATATTTTCAAAAAATCCTTAAACTATACAACCGCTCTTTAGTAAATGTATGTTAATGCTATTTTTTAAGTTATTCGAAAAAGTTCAGTATTTAGTGGATTGAAATATATGTTAAGTCTGTTTTTTAAGTTATCCGGAACAAAAAGTTCAGTAATTAGAATGTTGCTCGATTTGGAGAATGACACATAATTTTCAATTATTATAATTTATGTAATGAAAAGGTGTGACACAATAGAGGTACCAATTCAAACACTTTGAGCTTATTTCCGGGCCTCGAGCAGCGAACACCGCTGCCGCACAATACGGCGGGTCACTGAATATTTAAGTCGTAGTTAGCGACACATTCTGAGTTAACTTGTGGTGCAGTTAACTCATAATTGAGTGTGTAACGTTAACCAAATTGTTAGTTTGCTGCCCACTCATATGTCACCTCGTATTCTTTAATAAGAAATACTTACGAGAAAACTATCAATCATACTGCATTATAAAGGCTCTTGTTTATCCAATACTGGTGACTTATAATTATGACATTTGTACGAATTGTGTAAACTGTGTTATTAGCTTTTATAATTTAATATGGCTAGTTAATGTGGTTAATGAATAAATAAGTTATTGGGTTGTAAAGTTAAAAAAATCGCAATTAAAAAGAGGTTCAATAAAAAACGCTTAGTTCTGGAACGGCGGACGTCGAGGTCATGCGGATGGAACATCTATTCTGCCTCGACGTCCACGGATCCGAATAATTCCTCTGAATGGTCTCCGTGGTAAATGCGGTAGAAGATTCAAAGTATGTATATGTTAATAGGAATCATCAAAACACATGTTGCAGACAAAATTTTATATAAAAAACGCATTTATTCGTAGTCTTAAATACGTACGTCTTTAGGATGTCGTCAATAGCTTAGTGCGCCTAGGATTTAAAGATTCAGACTTGAGACTTACCGCTAAGTACTCGAATTGAAAGTAGGTATTGGATGTTGACTTACGGGCGTCATACTCAGCGCTGAATCTCAGCTGTGATTACCCAAAAATATATATTCTATACAGATAAAGTAAATTTTACCAAAATAAACTTGATTGTAAAATATAAATTATGAGTTACGAGCGAGAGATTATTACAAAATAAAGAACCGAGGAGCTTTTTAAAAAGCAACCAAATAAAAGCACGCGGCACAACCCACGCAGAACGTATGGCAATTCATTTACGATTGTTAAAATACAGCAAAAGGTTTATTTTTTACTTTATTTAAGATATTAAAGAAATAAAATAATGTTTCGCTAGGAATCAAACGCAGATGTATCGGTAGAGTCCCTCATTAATCACGACGGTAAACTTAAAAATAATAAAACTAGAAAAAATATTATAGGAGTATATTCTAGAACTTCGAGTATATTTTTTTTTGATACAAAAACATTTTTTTGCTATAAGAATAAAATATATTCTAGTAATTATTCTTATAAACACTCTAATACTCTATTACTCATAAGAGTAATTATTTAATAGTAAAGAAAACGTTTTAGTTAGTAAATAATGAAATAAACCTTGTGATCAAAAGATCAGGTTTATTTCATTATTTTATATTAATAATATAAAACAATAATTTTCTTGAATAGTGTACTTTTTCATTATATATTATTTATCAAAACACCTACATAACGATACATTTGAAAAGATCCATCAATAACCTGAAATAAGATAAAAGAATTCTCTGTATCGAATAGAAGTTTGTTTGCAGATCAAAGGTTTCAATACATGCATTTTCTTTTTATTATAATAATCATTCCTTTTATGAACGTAGACGTTACTATATAAGTCGAATAACAATCGTCCGTGGCCGCTCACCCTCGTCTATGTTTTGTTTGCAGTCGGTCATGAGAGGCATCGTTTGTCCTTCCTTCTCGTGAATAATCCTCCATGTGCCTGTCTCACAGTACACTGTGCTTCTCGCCTCCATGAATAAAACAAGATAGCACCGGCTCGCTCTACCTGTCTCATTCTGTGTTGCAAAATACCCTATACGTCAAAAAGAGATGGTTGTTGATCCGAAGCAGAAATGCAATAAAACCTTGTGCCTATACGTGAGATTTGCTTCTATTTTACAGGGTATAGCTATCGAGCTATACGTAGCTGTTTTGTTTTATTTGTTAAGCAGACGGTTTGCGCACGTGTTAATTTCCGCTTAATTTCGGATAATGACGTTACTTATTTCATTTACTCTGTTAGTAAAAATCTGCGGTTTCGTTTCGTATTGAATTTCAGGTACAGAGATAATGGCGATTTTTAAAAGAGATTTACTATACAAGAGGAATAAATTTTTCTTTTTGAAAATCCATGTTTTTATATAACGAGTTTATGAATTTAATATGTTGTTGCCAGTTAAATGAAGGTTAAGTAATAAAACAACAAAATGAGTTTAAACTGATCTGAGTTTTTAAATTTAAAGTTTTAAACTTCACATTTTCGGAAGTAATTTGGACAAAGACTTTAATTCAAGGGATGAAATATTAATTCTGTGTTGTCAGGGCCCATTTATTGGTAAGATTTAGTAGTGTCACTTTGGTGCGTATTTATAATTAAACAAAAATTGTAGCGATATCTAACCTCGAACATGTCTATATATGTACGTATCTAACAATTTGTATACCAACTGCGTACACTTCTTAAAAGGCCAGATACCGATAGTATTATCATAGTTATAGAATATTTCCGTTAATTCAAAAAGTAAATGGTTATGACAATAATATTATATATTATATTGTTGTCAAAACTCAATTTAATTCATTCATTACTTATATTGTAAAGTGGTTAAGTTTCAGTAATTGTAGTGGTAATAGTTGGATCTACTAACTACTAAACCGATTTTTAAAATTCAATCACCAATAAAAACGCCACGCAAATTTTGTCATATTTTTACGCGATATAAAATCTACTTTTTCGCGGTTGTCGGATTTGAAAATAAATAGTAAATAAACGGTAATTGAAAAATATTTCTTACAATTAAATGATTAGAGATATTGATAATACCTAAAAAATGTTTTACACGAAATCTATTCCGTTTTCATCAATATCTAGAATGGTTCACGAGGAAGGTTAAGGTTTACGTTTCTGTGCAGTTGCTCGTGCGAAGCCGTGTCGGGTCGCTAGTAATATTATAAAACTAAAGAGTTTTTACTTGTTTGGTAGAAAGCATTAATCTCGAGCACTAGTCGTTCATTCCTAAATATAACATTTGTAGTGCGGTACTGAGCAACGGTTAAATATATTGCAAATATTTAATATAGAAAAATCTTACTTATTAAAAGCTTCCCTTGCCTGCGCTGCATCAACTGATTGTAAAAATTATTTATGTATTTTTAATAACTTTTGTAAAACTTCAAAACCAAAGTAGGTTAATAAGTTAACAATCAAGTTAAAGAAATTTTGTTCCCTATACAAATCTGTTTGTTGTAGTGTTTATTTTTATATTCAAATTAAAGCGGTGGACATCAATCCTGTGGTTTTATTTAAACTTTTATGTAGGAATACCGTTTGAAGAAAATAGGTCCCTATTAAATACAGAGAATTTTTTTTATAATACAATTTAAATAGTGCGTTTTAAGTAGAAGTCGGTCGGACTGCCTGAGCATTCTAATGGTGTTGTAGGTTATTTTGGATTGTATCCACATTAAAATTATTGTGGATTCATTTTTAATATACCATGGTGAATCGACAGTGTCCCGAAGCACCTCGTTCTGAAACCGTTGTATTATTTCTACAGCTGAATACCATATGTCACACAGGCATTATGAAGTCTACTACTAAATAACACTTATTTATAAAGAAGCAATTTGACAGAGGCGATTGCCTTTATATATTTTATATTTATTGTTCTCTATCTAATTCTCTTCTTTTCTTTTTCATATGTTCTTTCCAGTTTGGCAACTTGTCATCTTGGAGCATTCCTAAGTTTTTAGCCATATGTAATAGCATATTCAATTTTTGAGTCCGTAATAAATAATGATCTGTACGGTATGGCTCGATTAGTAAAAACGACATAAATAAATATGAACTGGTTCAGATTCTCCACTTAACTTATATATATTATATAATTTCAATAGCATTTGCATAATTATCACTGGTAGACATTATAACACTATTGTCAGCATATTATAGCTATATTTGTGGTATATCACATGGTTACTTGAGGTATAGGATCAGCCCAATACACTTCCTTGTGGTACTCCCGGATTAATTCCATCAGTTGAATGGTTCTTCGTATCTCTGACTTGTCAAATGCTTGTATCTATAGAAATATAGTTGGACAAACTTTTTTCTCTTTAAGTCTCTATGATGTAAGTAATCCTGGATATATTACCCTAAACGAAGCGTTAATGATATTTGTTAATTTCACAATGCCTTTTCTAGGTAAATTACTTAAGACATGTTCTGTTATTAAATCATACCCTGGTGATTTTTTGGATCCAAGTTTTCGATTTCTGTTTTTATTTCACCAAATGTTACCAATTTTATTTTCATCACATCTTGTTCGTTATTCTTCCAACTCTCACTCAGGTAGTTTCTTTCTTTGAGCTGAAAGATGTTACAGAGATATCGAGAAAAACTTTATATATAAAATGTAAGATTTTCAATTTCTCTGTTTATATGTTCTTTAGACTTTAATGGTTTTAAGATTGATGTCATTATCTAAATTAATTTAAAATCCCTTCCAGTTGAAAATAATAATTAATAACCGTTTTCAGGATATGCTCTCTTACAATTATTATGATAGGCGAATGATCGACGTTCATATTTTATCGATCTACAATAAGAATATATGTAAGTGAAATATTTTTATAAACAAATATGTGAATTAAATCTAGTTTCCTTTTCGGATCAGTTGGCCTTGTAATATCAACGGGTTAGCCATTTAATGTAATTGATACAATGGCTTTAAAAATCTCTTTTGCTTTTGGTGTAGACAGCGTTGATTCCCAATAGGTATTATATGCAATTAAATCGCCTCATATTATGAATCCATTTTCTGAGTTCTGAAATAATTGAATGTATTGATCTCTTTTGATGGAATGTCTCGGTGCACTATATATGGCCGATATTACCAAAATATATCACAGCTTGGATTTCAATTTATTCGTCTTTTTTGGAGTATGGTGTTCAATATTTTCTATTATTTTTACAAAACTACCTCGTCTAGCATAATTGTTTGAATGTATTGCATTATAAGTTACAAGTTCATTTAACTTGATGTATTGCCTTATAAGTAAGCTATCCCTTTAACTTGATAAAAGAGATATATGTCTTCAGTATCAAGAACATCTTGTAGCTCTTGTTGACAGAAGGCAAAGAAGTTAAAAAGGCCATGGAAATCCATTCCACGGCATAATTTTCAGAATGTTGGGTACTACAGGTACCATTTTAATTGCTTATATTATTTTGTTCAACAAGACATATTCTTTTGTGGAAAGATTCTAAGCAGGTATTTTGTCTAGTTTTGTATTTTTGTTATCGTTTTATTTCGACTTATTTTGGCTTCGATACCAATACCACATACTTAGCACTGGTCTGGTTACTAGCATGTAATCACTGCTTGCTTGGGTTGCACCATTGGCTTGTGTTGACCATTTTGATATATGTAATTTTCTGGTTACCGTTTGTTTTTTTTGTTTATTATTTTCAACTGTCTTTTATTATGTATTTACCGTGTCTTGATAGTTTTTATTTAACCTAATATTACTTAGGCTTAAATCTATTAGGCGTTTGTAAACAAACGATTAATAATCCAACGATTTTAAGATAATTGTTATACCAACTTAAGGCCTGTATATTGATAATGCAAACATATGTCCAAACATATAATGATAGAATTATGTAATAAAGTGTATAATCTATTTAAATAATAAATTACTTTACGCGTACTTAGTACATGTTTTTATTCCATCGATATAAATCTATTTGGAATCATTGAGGATTTACTTAGATTTAAATACCTACAACTTCAAGGAATAACTAGTGCGTTACTGGACTTTAGTGCTGCAGGATTGTATTTGTTGGCGGACTTCAAGCTCTTGGAAATAAATATATCGTACCGCTATCGTTTTAAAATACCTCGCAACTCGTTCCATAAAGTCACGGTGCACGAGTCAAAGGTACTTAAATAGGTAAAGTGAAACATCAGGTGTTGAAGTGGTGGATGGAATGTTGCCTGCAGCCGGAACATCCGATGATGAAAGCTGCAGGCTTCCATTCTGTATTTGTTGATTGGTCAATTAATTCTTTGAGCATATTTTTCGAAGAAGTATAGCAAGTAATTATCATGTCTCTATATCTTTGTCTCTATATAAAGCATGAAAGCCTGAAGAGAGTGTAGTTTTCCCAAAATGTATATATGTAGATAATGGTAATGGTAGTTTTAAATTCACTATAGTATTTTTAATATCTTTCAATCCATAGAATCTAAATGCAACTAAAGAATATGATATAAAAATGTTTAAGACAATTGTGGTATAAAAGATTAAAAATCATTTTTTAAATTTTTAAAAGAGAGACTCTTTAGTGACGTACGTGACTAAAATTTTTAATGAAACTATAATAAAGGCTTCTATTATTATTATTATTATTATGGAATATTATTATTATACCGTCATTTATTTAGTCTCTTCACCTATAATGAAGTCCAAAAAAATTAAGTTATAATTGTTTATTGATGATTATTAATTAATTTCATCTGAAGCCTTATATAACCTTTGTTATTATTAAGTTTTTTTACCCTGGTATACCTATCTTAGGTATACCTTTTTAGAAGATTCTTGTGGGAAATATTATACATGTCCTATATTCTTTATAGGATATTTTTTTTTGCATTATAATGAAAATTTTAAAAGAAAAAAAGAATCATATTTTAAAAATATTAATAATTCGTTAACTGTGTGAATTGAATATGCATATCGTGTTATGATTGTGTCAGTTGATGTGTGACTGGAGACTGGAATCCCACTTGATATCCAAGAATGAAATGTTACCTGTGAATAAAGTTTATTAATATAGTCCCTAAGCATAGCTTTCAATGTTTTATTTGTTGTCAACATGTACAAACGACCAGTGGCCTACGTTTTATATGAAAATATTTAAGAAACGTATGAATATTTTCAAAGTGGCTGGCTACAGAATTACGTAGCAGCGACGCTACGCGCAGCTAGCGCTTTTTCGTAGCCGACGGCCTACGGATGAATTTCAGTTTCTTTTAATTTGTAAACAAAACCTGTCGTAAAGGAATAAATTCCGTAATACGCAACATAAAATATGTTTTATCAAAGGGAACATTGGAAAAACTATACATACATTACTACAGTTTAAGATAAATAAGAATTATGAATCTTATGTTTGTATTTTTTATTTAATATAGTCCTTCTTTAATAACAATTTTTAAAAAATGTTTTAAAATCCTATAAAAGTATACTACCAATTGAAACATTTAACTTCAATAAAAGTGCGCGCCCGTCGGAATTTCATTGCTGAAGCCGTCGCCGTTTCTACCGTCGGTGATAACAAGTTTGTGTAAATGTTGTATCGTTTAACTTTTATTAAAAATAAAATTATCAGACGCTTTCAAAGTAATGATGACGATATGTTTACAGGAATAATAAACAATTTAACGATATATCGACTTTTCTTTTTATAATTAAATTAATATTTCAATAATTGACATTCTATAACTCGTACTGGTAATTTAAAACGTGGGTGGCCTTAAAATCTGTAGAATTTTAATTTTGTAAGTTGTTTCTACTGAATTTTAATAACATTGAAAACTATGCAATGGGAAAACAAATTCGCTTATCGTACAAATGTAAATGGAGCTCCATAAATCGCATTGCAGCAAGCATACATTAGACATAAACGCGCAGCAAATTGGAATATGTGTTTGTTCTGTTGTGTCCTTGGTAGTGTTTGACTGAGTAAGTTATTACTTGGTATCTGAAATATATACAAAGAAGACTCACCGAAGGGTTGGGTACACATCGCCGCGGGTCAGAGGTGCGGTACGTTGGGCTGTACCGACCAGGGAAGCAGCCCGGGGGTGCCATGAGACCCCCACCGGACTTCATCTTCTCCGGTGAGTACATGGCACATGACCCCCACGGGTCGTCCTCCAACTTCAACACCTTGGAAGGTGAGTGGTACTGCCGGTCGAAAATTTTGGCGACTTTATCGTACTTCGGGGTTGAAAACGGCGACGCGTCGCCTCGACCGCTCGCTACGCCGGGTGATAACCGACTGAGTAGGGTGCCGCGTGACGTCACACTAATCTAGCTCACTCTTGTGAAGGAAAACGCGCTGCAGAAAATTATACTGTTAATCTAACTATATTTGAATTGCTATTATTTTGTATTTGAACTGTATAGGTTTTGATGTCGTCTTTTTATTGAATTAAATTGATTTTGTTCACTTAACTCTAAGGTTTAGTACTTAATTTTTATGATTAAACTTTTAAATTATTAACAATTCGAAATTCTAACATCATTCGCAATTGTCAAATTGTGAACGAATTGTTAAATGAGACGCGGTTGAAATATTCATTTGCACTGCACCTTGTAGTCAACGTGACTTTAACAGCGAAACTTTGACCAAGGAAATTTGTAGACAAGGGTTAAGTGTAGCGCTAGTGAAAGTAGTAAGCGCTGAGTTGGTGAGAGTGCGTCACGGGCCACGCCCTCGCCCCTCTACGAACCCTCCTCCAGTGGCACCTCGTCCCTCTCACGCATGTTTACGTCGCCGCCGGCGGCTTCACGATTAACTGAATTATTTAATTGGTCCATTCACTTCTCGTGTCTGTTACCTTTTCACGCTTCTAACTCGGAAAGATTGACGGATCGCCCGTGGTGCGATTGGCATAACCCTTAATTATGCCGGTTAACATAACAACTGAACTAACTGTCATATCAGAGATCATTGTCACTGATCGACGTATGGCATACACTGAATGCCACTAAAGCTTATAAACTATTCGATGATCTGGCACGCTCTAGCTGGAACTTAGTAAATTTAATAATTGTTTGATTTATTGTTTAGTATTATTTCATTGAGTAAACTTATCACTAATAAAGAAATGCAAGACAATAATTCGTCATTGCAATTTGTATTTTTTTGTAGCTATTCGTAGTGTTTGTTGGTAATAAGTTTATGTACATTATTGAAATCGTTGCGATACGGAATTTTTAATTGAGGTATAGTTTAATGGGTCATCCGATTCAATTTATGAAATATTTTTTTATTTAAAAGTTTAAGTATAAATCATATCAAAGTATACGTTAGATACAGTTTATTATTCAAACTACGAGGTATACATTTCTTTGTAGGAAAAACACTACAGGGACATTTCTGTAGCACCGTAGCGGATTTCGTAGCATTAAACAGAACTACGAAAATGTCGAGGATAAAAAACTTGTGCAGGTATTATTGAATTGAGATTTTAAATTAAATATTACCATTAACATTGTTACATGTCAGAATCTATTTCGGTAAAACATCCGTTTTAAATAAATATCCATAGACAAATTGTATTGATTACAACTCATTCGATTACGCGGTCACCAACATTCACCATAAACGGCGAACTTTTTAAAAGTCCATTAATATAAATATTTTTATTCATGCCCTCAATTAACAATGAAAATACAAAACATCATTATAAAAGGGTTTCACAGGTCCACGGGGAGCCGCTGTGATGATATATGGCGTGTATGAGCACAATTAGCAAAGATCATATCCCTGCAATGTGCAAACCAACGGATATGTATGTCAAAACAAGAACAACCCTTCACGTAATTATTCGGCCTCGACCGGCAGATGGCAGGACTTTAATTTTTCGATTTCGGACGGCTGTACATTATGCATGACGCTTTTATCGCTTGCTGCGGTTCCTTCGGGACTCTGCCCTGTTCAGATCAAGTTACACGAAATGGCGATTTGCTAAACGCTCAGCTTATCAACCCACTAAGCTCCTGATTAATTATAATAGTATTGTGCTTATACCAAAGCAATCTGGGCAAACTATTGGTTACACCAAGATATAAAAGTTGCAATTGTACCAAATGGAAATTAATGGCTTTTTTTCTCCTTCTCCAATCTTAATCATAGTCATAGAAAGATGTCAAAGTATGATAGAAGCATTAAAATTATTATTACCGAATATTGATTAAGATATCCCAAAGTGAAACTATTTAGTAAATTATACTTAATTAACTTTACTTATTATGTGTAATTTATTATTCCTTAAAATACTATCATTAAAGTATTCCTTTTTTCTCTACGTACAAGCAATAACTAAGCTAAGTTTTTCTTTCTTTATTAAATTTTCTTTGATTATTATTTATAATGACACTCCCTTCAAAGTAGTTTAATAAACCGTGTTACGATGGAAGACGTGTAGGTAAAACCAAAGAACCATCAAAATTGTTACTTAACTGCTAATTGTTACTAAAAAATATAACATAATCGAAAAGGAAATACTGGATTTTACAAAAAAACAATTTTTGTTTTAATTTAAAAATTATTACAAAGACTATTATAAACATTGACGTTTTTTAAAAGGTTTGTGAAAACAGAAGAACAGGGTCAGTTCTGTAACATCCACAAAAACATAACGATACCGATCACGACATTTTTTTTCAAGTTCGGCGTAGTTCTCTGAATATCCGTAGCGCGATGTCACAATCTAAGATCAAGACCGCGGTCGGCATTCCTATTGGCAGTTACAGAATAAGGGCCCTGGGGGTGAGATTGTAAAATGAAGGCTCGTTCGACGCGAATGCAGTGGATCCTTACGAACATTGTTGAGTAAATAACATTGTATTTCGAAATCAAGGGCCGAAAGTTTTCAGGCCATTGTAACTTTTTAAAAGTATATTTAATAAAAAGCTAACGACCATTTTAACAATTTTACTTTTACCAAAATGAATAATTTATGATTCGCATAACAATTATTTTAAAATAACATGATAAATAACGATGATATTACCATTAAAAAAGACACGAATTATTATTCTCCTCCTTCAGATTTTTGAATTGGCTAAACATAATAAAAAGAATAATTTTAATATTAGTAAAAGTTTATAAATCCTAACTTTTTGTTTTTTTGAGGATAAAAATAATATTAATCTCAATATTCACACTGCAAAATCAGCTGTCACTAAAACTCAATGTTCGGTTTATAGCGAGACAAAGTTGCTCAGTTTGGGTAGGGCTCCACATAATATAGGTCAGTGTTGGATTAGTGGCTTCAGAGTGCACCTCTCCTCCCTGAGTTCGAACCCCGGTTGTGCTCGAAAACACTTTCTATGCGCGCATTTGACACTCACTAGTACGGTGAATGGAGACATTGTAAAGAAACCGATGTGCCTAAGATCCAAAAATTGTCCCTAACCAACAAATTATAATATATTACAAATAAATAATACTTGCCTATTGAAAAAAGAAATGATCACGCAACAGACACCTAAAATATATCATTTGCCACTGATGATTCAGGAACTGTATATATCTGAATCATCAGTATGTATAGTTATATATATAAGGACCAGGCATATGAATGCTTCAATGAAAATGCATTTTATTAATGGAGTAATGTAATAATATTAAAATTTATACATAAAAAATATTCTATTCGAAATGATCACCTTTATACAATCCTCTTATCTCGTTTAAAAGATTTTTAACAAATTCAATGTCATCATATTGTGTAGAGCAGGCTACGATATGGTGATATTTTTATCAATTTGGTTATTGTAGTGTTTTGGAATCATCAAAATGTTTTCATCGGTGAAGAGGATATTTCTGTGATTTTCACCTGGGTATCGCGACAAAAGGCGGTTTGATCGATCCACATTCTAATTGTATATTGTGTTTTATAATACGCGATAGAGTCGTGATTCACGTATCGGGAATGTTTGTATTTATTTATTGGTTTTTCAGCAAGCTTAACACGCATCTATTCACTTTGTTTATTACCTCTTTTGAATTGTGTTTTAGGTGTGTTGTTGTTTATTCCTAGTTAGGTATACTTTTTCTGTTGACTTAATTAAAAATAATTACAACAGCTGAAGACCTTATTAAATATATTTGGCATGGCTTTGATATCAAATTTTCAATAGAAATAGAATAGAAAATAAAACATTGCAATGTTAATTAAAAGTATGTATTGTGTTAATCACGAAAAGGATGATGTGCAGATATAGCCTAGCAAGACAATAGTAGGTTATAAAGGGAGAAGACAAACTTCCGGCGGATGTGGCCTTACTCCCCCATACAGGAAGCTGCCGAACCTTTGTAACCCTTTGTAGCGAGAGTATGGTCAGAAAATAATCATAACAATCTATGTATCAATATTTGAAATAAATATATACAACATCAGCTATACTGTTTGGCTTATTAATATATATATATGTGACGAATTTTCTTTAACGATCAAAGAAAGAGAGGCTGACTAATTTTTGGCTTCACTAAACGGGGTACTAAAAACATCAAACAGTTATAGAATGTTATATTAAATAGTTGAATAAAAGAAATAAAAAATTGGCTTAAAAAAATCTTTTATAAATTGTACGAATAGTATTATTGCTTAATACTTTTGTGCGAACTGTACCTCGTTAAGTGCAATACTCATGAAAATGGTAAAATATGTTATTCGTGTACCCTCAATTAAAACCTTAATTAATGTATGAATCGTGAACGCTAATCTAAATTATAACTCTTACTTTAATTAAAAATCTAAAGTTTTCAAATTAGTGTTTTATTTTTATTTTATTGCTGCTATCTGGTTTTCATCTTATCCTGCGCCATTCACCACCAGTTGTTGAACAAACAAACAAAATATCTTTATTCATCTAGGTAAACAAGTACACTTATGAACATAAAAAAAAAATAATTATAAATTTACATTTACTACTAGTTCGCAAATCAAGGGCCGGCAAGAAGAACTGGCAAGAAACTTTCCGCCACTCTTTCCAATCGCCAAGTTTTTAATACAAATTGTTTGATTTGGATCAAATCAATCCCAAGGATTAGGATCATTAAAGTAATCGTCACATTTATAAGAAGCTTTATTGATTTATTTACCGAGGGCTTTGAATTTATTTAGTGATAATTCTCTAATTTCGCTTGAGAGATGTTGTAAAAACGAATACAATTTCCATAGAAGGAGTTGCTTATCTTCTGGAGCCTGGTTGGTCGTACACTCAAATTAGTTCTATTTCACGTATGATACTGGTGAAAGTCACCATTTCTTTTAAAATCGTTTTTTTTGTACATACAACAAGGCTTCAAGAATATATTGACCTTGTCATAATATTTAGTTCCTTAAACTTATTCCGTACCGACGCCCTCGGGGAAACACAACAAAACCCCGAACGACCCGCTTCTGCAATACAAATATGGATTGAACCTCTGCAGCAGCACCCCACTGTAGAATACCGTAGGACATAACGATGTGAAAGTAGCTATGGTACACAATTTTAGCCAGTTGGCTTAGAGTATGCAAAGGGCCAGTATCAGAATCAGGATAGATAGATTTTTCTAACCGATTAAAAATTTATTGAGTTTTACAATTCCTCGTGTTAGTTAATTTTAGCGTGTTCGGATACACAACGTAAGGAACTGTTTAGAGGAGCTTTACACCATATTGGTGGACTTCCACAATGTATTAACATAATCTAATGCTGCAATAAAAGTGACCAGCAATTAAAATCATTTGAGATGTAGTGCTATCGTCGTATTAGTATTACTTGGATCCCCAAGGTCTCAATCGAGAAAGTGATCGAGTTGGAATGTCAAGAGAACTTATGCATAACACTAAGCAACGGAAACTTGCGTTTCTAGGCCAAATGTTTCGCAATGACCGCTACCATCTCCTTCGATTAATAGGTAAAATACCAGGTAAAACTGGGTGTGTTTGTAGAGAAAAAGCGTTACAGTAGGTATTGTACCTGGTTCAGGGTTCAGGTGTTCAGGTGTCTTGTACTTGTACAAGAAAGCAAGCCAACCACCAATGCTTGTTATAATTTCAAACCTTACAAAGCTGTGTAAATAATACATAATTTAATACATGGTTAAAGCCTTTGTATTCGCGCCTGATAACGCATCCTATTTAAGTGTTATTATTACATAGAACATTAATTGTGAATGCTGTAATTAAATTGAATGATTGTATATTTTATGAATACATATTATTTAACAGTATAGTAGTAACAAGCAACAACAAGTTTTTGCTTTGTATAAACGATAATATATAAAACTAAATAGAACATATTATCGGTATCGCGTTGAATCACACTCACACGCCATTTGTTTTAAGTGAAACATTTTTTAATTCATCGTCTTCATCGCCTCCACTGTGATTATAACTAAAGTTTGACACATATGGCACTTCCAAAACAAAATGCCCTATTCTCCATAGATTTCTTAGACCGAACTTTCATGAACAATTCGATATAATGCAAATGGATTTAGATTTTAAGCTATTGCACAGATTTAATCGCGGGCTCTGAGCGCGGCGAGTGAATCAAGAAATTCTGTAACGAAAATAAACATAACACGCGATGACGTTACATAAGTGCGGCCAATACGCGTTAGACAGACGGGACAGAACGTATACTGCGTCTCACATCGGTCTGACGTGATCCGTGACGTAGCACTAACGAAACTTTCTTATATATCAGTGTTTCTATTTAGGATATTTACGGGTTGAGTACATAATGTAAAGATACTGGGTTTAGGGATTCCAAGCAAGAGTCTGAGACGGAAGTCACAACCTTTGGATTTATTGCGCGCACACTCCGTCTTGGTTTCGGAGGCACCACTCACGCAAGCTATACATGCAATAAATACGATTTATATCGATGTAGACCTATTTGTTTGTAGGTACTATAGCCGAGTTCACAAGAGCTGCGTATTATGAAGTTATTTTTAAGTTGAATTGTATTGAATTATTGTGTATTACTAATAAAAAAATCAGTATGTGGGAAATAAACAAATAAATTGTGATCAAAAAGATTAGTTTTAGCAGTAGGTTTTTTACACGGGCACACTTACACAATTGTAACCGTCGTCCATTCTTAAAATTAATAACCATCACCTATAAAAAGGATTTAAATGTTTTAATTAATTTTGATTATTAATCCATTATCCAAATTCAAGTAAGCACGGTACTATTAAGTTAACCCAAAATGGACACAAACTTGTATTTATTTCCAACGGAAGGTTCAAATGAACGTATCCCAATTTGTATGATTGCTGGTCGCGTGGCGACGATGAGGGAGCAATTATTTTCACCGAGAATTTCGGAACGCACTTAAGAATATCATATTTGAATTTATTTTATACGATAATATAAGTAGAGTGGCTTTTGTATATCAAATCAAAAACAAAGTAGATCTACCTTCGGCTTAGTGCTTTAAATCAACAGAAGCGAATACAATATTTGCTAGTGTTTCTGTGGTATTATTATATTCTATTGAATTCCTTTATCTACCATTGATTTACAGGGAACAAACTTTCATTTTAATGAATTTTACAATGTCTATATGATGAAGTCGTATATACTTTACAAAATTGCAATTTGTTTAAAGACTTACCAAAGGTTAGATGTAAGTTTTACGTACATTTAAGGTTAGAGCACATTAAATGCACGTGAAATGTCACGCTCTCCCCCGGGATGATACGCGTGCAACAGCACGTGCTATTCTTACAAGTGTATTGCGAGTGAAATAGATTACATTATAAAATTTTCTTTGGAACGACATCGATATGTTCCGATAAGTTTATAGTACTGATATGACCGTATGATGATGGCCGTATATTTCTGCTTGTGTGGCATTCAATAAGCGCGGTAATACTCATACCATGTCACTTCTGTATATTAATAAACGCAAAGTTCATAGGGACCGAAGTAAAGGAGGTAAATATTTATTAAGTCTAGTTCGACATGCCAAAGGGCTTTGGAGCGTTCTATTCCTAAAGACAAAGTTAAAAACAGGAAAATATGAATAAATACAATACATAACAGACGTCGCCAACCTTTCAAAAAAGTTAAAGGAAATATGGGCCGGTAATATTGCCCGCGTTTCCGATGACAGATGGGTCAAAAACGCTTACTTGGAATGGTAAAGTGAGAAGAAACAAGAGAGGATGCCCACCTGAAACCGAAGAAGATGAAATAAAAGAACGATTGGAAAATACTAGCGAAGAACTTGTAAGTGGACATTAACTTAAAGTTATTATATATATTGTTAAAGTATTAACAATATTTGACAAACTAGTCGATAATCAGAACATTTAATTCGTTACGGTTCACGACTGTCCACAATAGACACACTTCACAAAACGTCATGTTGTTCAACTTTAACCGACACCGACAAGTTGAAAATTTGGCGGCACGTGTATGTCACGCGCCAAATTTTGGGGATACAGAACTTCTCCACTATAAAATGGACAACCTCTAAAGTTAAATTACAAGTAAACGTAGCTCCAAATCAATGGTCAGAATATAATTCTTGTAATTTTTACAAGTCCCTTAATGTTTACAACAATATTATGTAAAGTGCTTTATCGGCAGAACAATTTTCTAATACTTAAAAAATCCTCAAGTAAGGGTCATGTTAAATTTTTTTATCAGATAAAAAGTTTGGCGTACGCGTAATCGATAGAGCAACATCAGATCATTTACGTGCAGTTAGATAACAACGACTGCAGTGGCACCTTTACATGATTATAAATAAATATTAATACTTTATAATTATTGAATACACTTTTGGTGTCATCCTTTATATACGTAGAGGGTTTTTACGATAACCACATGATTCAATCAAGGTACTTGGTAGTGGTATAAAGAACAATTTAATTCCTGAAAATGCGTGGTGGGTATTATATCATGTACGTATAATAAGCACTTATATTTTCATTAATTATGTCCTTAGGCCAGGGATTTTACAGCTCATTGTTGTAAATTGCATATTACAGAAACTCAGTAATGTGTACTAAATGACAAGGCAAATTACTTAAGTACTATCAATAGGTATAAATTAACGGTAAAAAAACCTTTGTAGAGTAATCGCAGTATTTTATCACGACACTTGCGAACGACTCGTGCGCATTAAAATTCAAACCGACCGGAATCCAAAGGGAATATAGGATAAGAAGCCAGTTTAACCGAATTGTTATCCGTAGGGTTTAATTATGTCTTTGTAAAGGAAAAAGACAGGGAATTATTCATGAGAAAAAACCTGAGGGAGGCCTGAGAAGCGCGGATTCGGTGGTAACGAGAAACTCCGAGAAACCTCCCTATAGTTCATGCAAGTTTTTATTTGACATATTCATCGAGTATTTGTTAAAAAAATTTTTTGTATTACAAATGTATCACAACTTGTCTTCTTAAACTGTGGGTATTATTATGCTAGGGTAAAACCGGGATAGATGCCCCGCTGGGATAGATGCCTCGTTTCTAAAAAATCAACTTCCAGAGAACGAAACAGCAAATTCGTTATTTACATACACGCCACATGCACTGACCATCTCGGTGATGCAAGAGTTATTGTGCTAGAGTGACGTTTCTCCCTTGTTTGAATTACATTTGCAGCGGACGCGACGAACGCTTCAAAATTTCAAACGTAAGTATTCACTATTCCATATCTTTATAAACAGTTAAATTATTACATTTTATTTGAATAGTTTTAATACATTGGTTCTTTGAGAACACATTTAAGAGTCAATCACTGATGTTTGCATTTATTTTATTTATAAAATATTGAAAGGCATCTATCCCTAGTGAAAAGGATAGTTGCCCCGAGTTTACAAGGGATAGTTGACTTTAGGGGCATCTATCCCTCTATACTGCAAAAGCCTTATCAAAGTATTTAAAAGTCATAGTCGTGAATATTTTGGTATTTCCTAATAGTAGAATATTAGAAAACACAAAAAAAATGTATCCATCTTTAATTTCATACTTCGAATGTAATGAAATGAGTGTAGACACAGTGTTTTATTTATACTTACTTTGCTTATCGTAGGTGAGCCATGCCAAGGAAATACAAAAGAAAGGAGGGCGTATGAGCTCGAGTAGTTTCTTGGACAGCAGAGCAGCTACAGTCAGCTTTTCATGAATTGGATAAAAAAGAATTGGGGATCAATGAAATATCCAGGCAATTTGGGATTCCATCCAGAATATTGCAAAGGCGTTACGCTATTAAAAACTAAACTAAGTTGACTTTGGGAAAACATCCTGTCCTGGGTTTTAAACACGAAAAAAGGTTGGTAGCGCACATTTTGAAGCTTAGCGACGCGGTATTTCCCCCAGATAGACGTTCTATGCGTACGTTAGCATACCAATTTGCCGAAAAGCTGCAGATTCAACACAATTTTGATAATGAAAACCAGATAGCTGGGAATGAATGGTTCGAAAGCTTTATTGAGCGAAATCCAGAATTGTCTATTAGGCAAGCAGAAGGTTTATCTGTCGCTAGGGCTAAAGGTCTTAGCAGAGAAGAATTAGTGACTCTAGATAACGAAAAAAAAGAAACATCTACATTTTTAGTCGAAGCATCACCAATATCACAAATTCCTCTGACTTTAGCAAGGAGAGCTAAACAATCGGCAGATATTCTCAATTCTAGAGAAAAAATAAAAGAAAAAAGGGATATTGCTGGCAAGAAAAAGAAACAAATAGAATCTAAGATAAACAAGACTGAAGCTATGTTAATAATAAGAATATGTTAAGATATAAATAATATGTTGATTTTTATAATTGTTAAATAATTATTTCTACGTTAAAACGGGAATGTTTCGTTTGAGATGACTCTATATGATAACTTTAATATGTTATCGCTTAAACAGTTTTTTTGCGTTTTTTGTTAAAGACATGCATAAATATAATTATGGTTAAGCATTTTATATTACCCTACACATGAAGATAATAAATAAATATTACATTTTGATTATGTATTCTTGTCGATTATTTAAAAAGGCATCTATCCCGCATCACAGGCATCTATCCTCCTAAGTGATTTTATAGTGGGGCATCTATCCATATAGGTAGGCATCTATCCCCAAAAAATGTGTTTCGCAAGAATTACATTTTTACAAAACCAGTAATGGTTAGGTAATTAAATACAGTTTCTAAAGCTTTATGAATGATTAAACTAACTATATTACAGGGTCAATCTAAGCAAATATGTTTGGTATTCAAATAATGAAACAGTTTCGAAAAGTGGGGCATCTATCCCGGTTTTACCCTATTTACATATTGTATGATCAACTTACAATAAATGTATGTACCGTATATGTAAAATAAGATATCTAAACATAGGGAGAATCGCCGTCGGGAATACACTTACCTTTTCTTACAATTGGAAAACAAATAGCTAATATATCGTAGCCATGCCGTAAACTTAAGCCATTTCCCCTCTCTGTTCCAGTGATTTCTTCTTAATATTTTATTTACGAGATTAAGCCGGTTTCGCAGCGGCGCATCGTTAGAGCGTCTTTTGTCCATTACGCCATTTTATGATACCATTTCGCACGGTAACTTCAGAAAGCAAATAAAATTGTTGACAGTCCGCTGCTCTTAAAAGTTGCTAAATTGTTTTTTGCCAAACTTTTATCCCGAGACTATTTGGTAATGCGAAAATGAGCGGCCCTGCTATAAACCTGTCAGGCAATTTTTGGGGAGACTCACCTAAGTTTTCCTCTTGGCTAAATTTTAGAATAAATTTTCATTCATTAAGACACAGTATTATTATGATAAATACATATTTTATATATATATATATATATATCACATATTTAATCCCATTTTACAGGTTGGCTACACCTGTAAAACCTGTTCTGCCGTTTCGTTTTCCGATTCTTCATAAGATGAATTAAATTTATTTGAAAGAGTTTTAAGAATATCAAAAAGGGAATTCTGTCTTAGCAGTATAAAAGTGTATGAAGTTACAATTCTTTTATTTAAATGTAAAGAGGATCCTCTTTCCAATTTTATTTATTGCAGCGTCCATTTGGCCTTCTGACAAATGGTTTAGAGACGTGGTCTGTCAGACATCGTCCATAACGTAAACCATTTTTAGATTCATACAATTTAAGAACATGTTGAAAAATGTAATAAAATAACAAGATCAATTATGATTAAAAAAAACTTTTGTGTACTAACCTACAAAGCTAATTTACAAGTGCAAATAAAACGACACGTAATAACACCTATAAAAGAGCAAACACCGTCCTACTTTAATGTAGGCCTAATTTGAAAATAACAAGTGGGTTGTTATTTTCTATTCTGATGCAAGTTATAATCAATAATCAAGTAACAATAAACGTCAACAATACAAATTATGATTAACAAAAATGCCCTTATACTTGGGGCACTATAAAAGGAATTGAAATAACAAT
This sequence comes from Pieris rapae, assembly GCF_905147795.1. NCBI lineage: Eukaryota > Metazoa > Arthropoda > Insecta > Lepidoptera > Pieridae > Pieris > Pieris rapae. The sequence continues at coordinate 7,209,571 of NC_059534.1, read as the reverse complement.
AAAATTAGATTCGAACACCGACAACATTACGCCCAAACGCTTAGATAGGGTCCAGAATCAAGCCGAGCAAATGGGCCTGCAAACCATACTAAACAAGGCTACAAAGTTACGCTTACAGCGAATGCAAGTTCACGCGATTATATCTCTTAAAACAAATGAATAGATGCCATAGCTCCACCTAGTTATTTCCTACTAAAAACACAGATCGTAATTTTACCACGACAGAACAGGGTTACTAGTCATAGGATTATAACTCTTAAATTGCCCGAAAGTAAAGACAGATTTGAGCAGCGGAACAGAGGCTAAAGAATAGCAGCGAATAATTTTTGGGGTGTATAATCGATTACACTGTATTATTATATCTCGTTACACATGGGATCATAGTCATAACTGAAAACTCAAAGGGATCATGTTAATCGCATGACGGAAATATGTTCATATTGTTTACAAGTTTGGTTTAAAAGGGTTATATTATTTTTTTTTTTAATTATTTATATTAACTAGTTTCACTCAGATTACAAATAAATTAACGTTTTGATTTTTTTTATTGTTGAACAAATTAAAACGTTTGATGAATTACATATTAGATTATTTGTATCATTAAGTATGAAAAAAAGTGAAATTGCTTCAAATCAAATTTCCTACGTATTTCTTTAAAATATTAACAACTTTCTGTAATATTTACTACACAATAATTAGTATTCATTTAATCATAAATTAAGTTCAACTGATCAGTAACACATTTACAGTTAGGCGGTAGAAATGTCAAAGAAAGACTTCGCGAACTCGCAAGTCACTTGCTTCACTCTTCTTGCTGTTCGACCCAACAAACCATGGAGGTTTCACCATGCTTCTCATATCCTATAAATCGGAATCATTATATCAATCGTATAATGCAAAAGAATCCTTCACACCCTTCGAATACAATAATCACAAATAACATTACGTCAAACCTTATTACCGAAAATGGGCAGCGTAAATCATAAGCCAATCGCGGACTCAAAATTTATCCTCTGACACCTGACAATAAAATGTTGGTGGCACTAGAGTGCACAACCGAGATCAAAGCAAAGCCATATAAGTCCAGATAAGTACATTATTATACCCTTAAAATGCCTGCATCTGTTGGTTTTTTGCTATTAGATACAAATAAGCATTGATCTTACCGATCACCCTTCGAAAGGCGAAGTTATCATGCAATAATGAACTTTAATATTTTTAGTTAAGATTAGTTTTCAATTGGCGATAACTTTGACACAATATGGAGAAATAAGCACGTTATACTATGCACTTAAGGGTGTTTTTTCTTTATATAGGATTATGGAATAGTTTGTAATGGGTCAAGTATTCCCTAATTCAATTTCTATATGCACCCTTGATCTGATTATTTTTGTACAGCGGGTGACATTTCATTATTCGTTTCTTAGTGACCTGTAACTTAAGAATTTTAAGAATATTAATAATTATTTCACGCCATGCATAACTAGCGTCTATAGCAATATCTATTTATATATATATATATATATATATATATATATATTTAGATCCATTTATTTGCTTAAATATATTTTTTATATTGTCTAATAAGTTCTGTCATTTTGTTTTACGTTTATTTACATTGTGCTACTTCGACGTCGGCGTCCTGCACACATCTAATCTTTTCTCAAATCCACTTATACCACACACAAAAAAACATTAAAATCAGTCGAACTATTTAGGAGGATTTTTATTACAAACACGCACACAATTTATATAAGAAAATGACTGTCTAATATGCCTCAGTAAAAAAATACGTTCCAAGTTTAAAGATTTTATTAATTTGAATTATTTAGTTTTACCATTCATATAAATATACAATCACTATATAAATTCATCAGTTGATTAAAATGCCGTAAATAAAGTTAAAATGAAAAACTAAAAATTAAAAAAAGTATAGTAAAATAAGCTTCAACTGTGCTTACTTACAAAAATAAAAACAACATTTGCACAAGCCAATAGAGTACGCAATAAAAAATTAATTACATTTTTAATCTACACAAACGTGCGCAGACAGTGGATTACGCAGATATAAATATCAACTAGAAGATCTTTTCAAGTTTGTTGAATTTATATTAAACTTCAAAAACCTCGATTCAATAATAAAATGATGTATTTTTTTTATTTAAAAAAAAAATTGCGTATACAAAAAAGTCAATCCTATAATAATATAATGATTAAAAAATCCTAAGACATAGCTCTAACATGAAAAATGTTTTGTTTGAAACATATTTTTGTGAACTTAAATATATTTTCCTTAGGTATAATAATAAAAAAATTATAAGATATTTGAGTTGTAATTGATGTAATATCCTAAAACTAAAGGATAAAAAAATTGTTCACACTTTCATTAAACTATGTGGAACTAGATGCCGACTGAAGTATTTCCGAACAAATTCTTCTTCTTATTCTCCAAGAAAGGAGCGTACCAATTCTTAACAAGCCGGCAACGCACTTGCTTGGGGACACATACATACATATTAAAATCGAGTAAGCCTTCCTTCAACAAACTGTCAACGTTATATTATTTTACATAACAGGCAGCGGGTAGCAAACGGGAAGGAGGCTTACTTAATTTATTATATTTAATTATTTAAGTTTATTAATATTATAAAGTTAATAAATCAATCCCTATTCTGTGCAATAAAACGTTTTTACTGTTTCAAAAAGTTGAATACGCAAAAACTATTTGGATTATCTAGACATTTATTGCCGTTGCATCTAAAGGACCCTGAGGCGTATACAGTGGCCCTAATGTGATTTTATAGAGACCATAGGATGCCGATTAGATGGTGCTAGTAAGGGGAGTTTCTGGCCGTGCCGTTCAGTGGTAATTTAATTTTATAATTTGACTTTTATGTTGTACACTTTGCGAATTCAATCTTTTCACGATTGTTTTATATAATTGAGAAAAAAAACTGTTAAATTTTGTTATTAACACATTGAATGCTTAAAAAATGGATACAATGTAATAGCCGGAAAACAAAACTTTTTATGACGAATTTTGCTTAAATAAATATGAACGATTGAAAATATGTATGAATGTATTTTTATTAAAACATTTTTCGTAACCGAGTGGTCGGCATACAGCACGTCGGGTGCCGAATGCTCGGATCCGAGGGCTAGGGATGGCAATGCTTTAAAAATAAAAGGCCGCTCGCACGGATCAGAGTGGGCGGCACCGCTAATATGACCCACTCGAATCCGAGGTAAGAGCACTTAATGTGTTAAATACGAAATTAACTTTCATGTGTACACGTATCATCAATTTAATTTATGCAGCTTATTAGGATGGCTTCAATGCAAGACCATAAAGGGCAGGTGAAATTTGTAACTCAAGTGAGTTTAATCTCGACGAGAAAAACTGAGATCAGTGCCATCTTCAATCACGAAGAGGCACATTAAGAGTAATAATTTATTAACTTAAAAAAAGAAATAATCGTAATCGTGGCTTGAATGTCACTCGGATCTCCGAGCCTTTCATTCTTGAAGGGCAAAGAAAAATAATTTACACAGAAAAGCACTGAAGGTTTGGCACCTGCCAGTTGCAATAAATACTTTGACAATGTATTCTAAAAAGATGCTAGGTAATAAGAATAAAAACGAAACCATATTTGTAATAAAAATATATAACATTCTCTCTCTCGACAGTCTAAGCGCCGTGGTCAGCAAGAAAACATTTCTAGCGGACTTTATGTTACCAACAGTTTCTTTCTGTCCAGTGACTGATTTTTACCAACAAAAAAGGCCGAAAAAATTTGACACGTATTTTTGTGAATTTTAAGGCAAAGTGACTACAAATATAGTTAAATAAGATAGATTGAACTCGAAGAGGATGCTAAAACATAATTACGTAAGAGACCACGGTTACTTTGGTGGCAGTACTTAATCCCAATATGCAATTTAAAGTTGTGCAAGTTAGCATCAAGGGCTCACAAGTCGTATGTAATTCCATTATAAATGTATGAACGAAACTGACATTGTGCCCGGTTAAGTTGGTTTCGAACATAATCTTAATATTACCGAGAAAACAGTGTATACAGAGTGTTACTTTTTACGACATTTTGTAAAAGAACTACTTTTACTATGTAGCTAGCGCTAACTAGCTAACTCTTTCCTTAAGGGTTACAGTTTGAAAAACATATTAAGTTCATAATTAATGTACATATGAATGTTTAAGATGATAAAATTCTTACAGCAGCCTGTCTACAAATGTTTATTTAACCCTAACCCCAAAGTAATTATCACCAGGACTAAGCTGTAATCAAAAACATACCAAAAACAAGTTCAGCGAGATACTTGTTAATATTACAATGCTATCGAATTATATCGTACGATGTTAATCACCAGCACTCCCTCAAAGATAATTACTTCGCTAAACAACGCTCTAACCGAAAAACGTAATCTAATTTTAATAATTATTAGCAACCCTTTTGGGAGAGCATCTCTCGGATTTAAGGATCTCGGATATTTTCACCACTCGGCAAAGGCATTCTATTTGGTTAGTACTGCTGGTATTTGTCACTTGTTTCGCTGATGTTCAGTCTGTGCACTTGTCACGAGGATGTAATTTTTTATTATAAAACCATCTCACTCATGCGCGTCCACAAGAAATTTAGAAGCTTTTCAAAAAAGTAAAGACCATTTAACAATATAAATACAAACTTGAATTTATCTTACAAACTCAAATTAATATCAGACAATGTCATAAATGTTTGATAAAATATTAATTGCTTAACTTTAACACATTTTTTATATCTTTAAAACGACACGAAAAGTAAACATTATTAGGATGTCGTTGTCTACGAGCAATTTTTGTAGTCGCTCAGTACAAATGAGTATAATAAGTTTTACAAAAAGGGTCAAAAGGACAATTCATCTTTTCTACCTCTAGACAAAACTCAGTTACGTAACTCAACTCTCATTGCTACAGTAATTTGTTAAAGTTAACGCATGAAGCGACCAACTTGGGGTAAATAGCACCAGTTCAAATAGACCCCCGTCCGGAGTAGGAAAACATCTTAACGCTCCAAGAGCTGTATGGAAGAGAGAGCATTGGTGGCTTTTGTAAAAATGGTCTCGAAGATAATGATTAGCATCATTTATCATTTTAATACGAATGCTACCCCTTGTTAATAGGATGTCGGGGGAATTAATAGTCGTAACATTATTTTCATTGTGCAATTTGCGGGTTTGTATAATTTCGTTTATTGTTTTATAAATTATATATGACTTTTTTAACTTAAGGAATTTTATAATGAATTGTGTTGAATTGCGACCCGTGCAGTGTCGCAGTTCTTTATGTTGATTGGTGTTGAATACTGTTAAATGTTTTTACTGCGATTGTTATAGTTTCTGGTCTAAAGGTGACTGGGCCACATAATGGTAACATGGAAAAGAACATTTCATTATTAAGTACGTAAACCTATGAAGAGAAGACACATAATAAAAAATACAGACTTGCAATTCAGTGAACAGCATAGTCGTAATATTGGTTGTGAAAATGGTCAGTAACATTTCGTAATTAAATTTATTTTACCTGATGTAGAAGTTCGAAGTCCACATTTTTATAGAATAGGGGGCAAACGGGTAGTTAAACTTATAGGTGACTGGCAGAAGGCTCGCAAGTACGTGGCCGGTTATAAAGGAAATATAACCGAGTTTAATTAAAGACTCATTTTTATTATTGTAAAATGTGCTTTTATTTAAGACAACATATGACAATGCAGTAATTCAGCATAATTTTTAATTATTCTTACAATGTAGGTTAAGAATAATGTTAAAAATACTCATAATTCTATATATCTATGATTTATTTATACCATATATCTATTTCACAGCCACAACTAAACATGTATCACGTAGTCCATGAAACATGCAAAACAAGTTGTTCTCTGTTGTATTTTATACGACATTTTGTCATCTGGCTATCACATTCATGAACGTGGTCTGAGTGCGTAAGCGTTTGGGAATTACAAATAAGTTTGAAAATATGAAACGTATAATTCATCTATGTATTAATAGTATTCAAGACACAAAAATACCTCGTTCGTTAATGGATAAGTTTGGAATTAGTATTTGTTTACGCCCGAACCCATTATTTAATTCATAATCTCAGATTGAAAACCATCTGAGATCAGACCATGACAGTCAATCGACTCGACCCGACATTCCAATAACCAAACCCTACGAAGACAATCCATTTTTAGCGACGGATAGAATGCAATCTCTTCGCTCTTTACAACCAATTGAAGTAAATAAAACCGTACAAATAATTTTAAAATAAACATGTCTGTGTTTAAATCATATCAAATAGCTATTTAAATATTTTAAAAAGTAGTCTTAGTTAAAATCTCAAGATAGGATATTGGCACAGTTGAACTGTCATTTTCATACAAAGGTACATATTTACTTTTTCATACATATACACCGATCCGACCTACCATCGATAACTTGTCGATACAAGCTCGACAGATGGCCCTGACAATCCAACGATTGGTTATTGGCACACTTTTATCAATATTTAGATGGCTATCTCAGATTGTCAAAAATGGATTGAGATAGGTTATTGTGTTTGGACGTTAGACAATAACGTGGCTGAGGACAAATATGGTAACGCGCTGCTGAAGGTTGGAAGTAGTGAAATTATTATATTAGAATAGTGCTCAGCATTTAGTTAGGTGAAATTTCTAAACTAAGCTAATTGTTTTTTTTTACTAAAATATAAAAATATGTATCTGTACGAAATTATGTATATAAAATAGTCTATATGTTTTAAACAACTATATTTAAAAACGCTTTTTATCACACATAAAGAGGTTTTCATACAAACATTATATATATTACATATAGCACACAACGTAAAAATAAAAAGTAATTTCTTCTGTTTTTGTATAAGACTTATTTATAGTATTCGGTCCCGTTTGCCGTTCTCATTTCCACGTAGAACCGTATGATCGCGTTCGGGTTTCTTCGCTTTTAAATTAAATAAATAATGCATACAATTTGTGCGCAATAAACTTTGGAGGTGTAGGTGGGTAGTCTTTGCGCTGAATTTCGCGCGCCCGCCCCACGGGGAACAATAACGGCTAAAGTGAGCCCTAAAATGATACGATTGTATTTTTAATATTATATTTATTTATTCTAGTATTATAAATAGTAGAAAAATTCAATATTCAAAATTATTTATTCATGTATATAACATAATGTACACTTATGAACGTCAAAAAACGAAATATACAATAAATACTTCTAATTTTACATTTACTGCCAGTTCTCAAATCAAGGTCGTAGAACGGAAGAGAAGAACTGGCACTAAAGTAAGTAATAAATTGTTTATGAAATTAATATTGGCGATCAAAGCTTTATTTGAAAACTTATACAACCTAATTAACCAAACGTAAAGTATTTACAATATGCCTAACCTAAACATTAGTGATAATACACATTAATAATTAAAAATCGATAAATAAAATCAAAAGTTTGGACCCGTTGACAGTGTACTTTAATCACTGGTATTTCCTCGTATTGTGATACTTATTCGTTAAACGAGGAACGCACTAGATCTGGGGTCACCGGAAGGAATTATATCTCACCTCGTAAAGCATGGATCACAAATTCCTTGTGAATAAAACATTATTTTATTTTTTATGTATGTTATTATAGTATTTCTACAGCTACTCATTAAACAGAATTCAAACAATGACATTATACACAAAAGCCACAAAGGGAACACATTCGAACATAAACATAAAGCACAGTTTTACCTATTTATACAAATAATATAACAAAGTATAAATTCATACTAAATTCTAAATTATAACTTTTAATATTCATTGATCATTATAAAAAAAATATAAAGGAAGAATAACAAAGACATTATTAATAAAACATACCAGAGTTTATAAAATATTTTTTTAAACATATTTAAGTCACATTAAATATTTATTTGCTGGTAATTTGTGTTGTAATCTGAAGGTATAGGATTGATGATATGATTACTAAGTTTGATCAATATATCAGACGTATTCTACAGACTCAACTTTAGATTTAAATAAGGTAATATCATTTTAAAATTAAATATTTTTTTATATATCACAGTTAATATATTTAAATATTGTCTTCCAACACCTTTTTATAAATTCCTCGTAAATCCTAAATGTTCATTTTCTTAAACTGTATTATGTTTTAGAACACATTTGTTTAAGATTTATCCTAATCAGGCAGCGGCATTTTACGACTCCTAGGAGCGTATGTTCGGTAAGGTGTGTTCACATTGGCGTTTACCGGAGCATTGTCATATTTCCACTTCGAGTTTGAATAGTAGGTACTCTGATGCGGTCATTCCTTTCTGTTGTTACAATGCTTATACAGTCATTATAATAGATTATACAGAATACTGTGTGTCTACTCGTACTTAAGCTTGCATCTACAATTTCAAGTAACATCGGATACATGTTGATATGGAAATCTAAAGTAGTATCCATAGGCGGTAGACAGTTAATTTAGAGTGACCCAGCTAAAAAACAGCTATAGCTAACAAAAGGCCCAAAGATGCGCATCAGACTGAAAAATGCATTCGCTTTATACATGAACGTGTTTGTGCAAGACAAGAAAATACTTTTCGGAATATTTGAAATGAAATGAAATTTCAGAGAGTTGCTTCTTTTTACATTTATGATAAATCACATATCCGTCCGGCGTCCAGATTTTATTGAAAAAAGTAATGAATTTGATTTAAATTTTGAAATGGCCTTTTTATTTTATTTCTCTCCTTAACAAGTTTATGTTTGTCGTATGGTTATTACACATAAACATTTCTAATATAAAATATATACATTAAATTATATTGATGATTCTCGTCAGTTTGTCGTGGTTGAAAATAGCCGCACTTAAGCCCTAGGGCTAAGCGAACTGCATTAGTTCCCACAATGTAAATGTCTAGCTATATTGTGTGGTGCCAACAAAATTTCGCAAATGTTTTCGCGAATACGTCACTGACCGATTGAAGAGAAGAAGAAAAGATCCCTGCTACCCAGTATCATCCCAACCAAATTACAGCACTACCTGGATTTCTTGAAATTTTAGTACGTTTATATATAATAACTAAAAGTTCATTTTATAATGCATATCCTTCCACGAAAAAGTTAATTGTAGGATCGAACTGAATGGGTGTCTATATCGCTACGTAAATTTTCTTGTAATGCCGACCCGCAACCTCCTTTGCACTGCCTCTATAAAAATAGTATATAATAGTATAGACAAAACTACCAACGATATATCGTTCAACAATTGACGAAAAACTAAGTGTATCGTTATAGACCCAGTTGAGTGAGAGGACCGATCGGTATTTAATTAACTTTTCATTAAGGATACGTGCATGATATAAATAAACCCATTAAAAGTAAAAACTTTACTAAAGAAATGTGGAGAAAAGATTTTATTGAAAGGCCAACTAAGCCCGAAAGTTGTGGATCTTCAATTTAACAACTGATTTAATACAACCGATTTTTTGACGCGTTGACAACAATATTGTTACGAAGACGGGTGGAATAAAGTTTTCTCGATTTTTCCACGAGTTAAAAACGTTTTCGTAAAAAGCTGAAATGTGAGTAATAGTCGTTTTAGAAGAAGCTATATATGTGATATATTAGAAAATTATAATTTGTATAATGTTACCCTCGTTTACAGGACGCTGAATCATTTTTCAGGCAGTTTCAAGACATAGGTACAGGTTTCAAGAAACCCGTTTTTATTATACGATAGAGATAAATATTACGTGTACTAGTGGTTCTCGAATATCGTTTAACACCCGAACCCAGTAATTAATCCACAATGTCTGATTGAAAGCAATCTGAGATGAGATCGTGACAGCCGATCGATCTCCTATCGGCATCCCAATAACCAAACCATACAAAGACAATCCATTTTTGGCGAAGGATAGAATGCAAGCTTTTCGATTTTTACACTCATATTTGATAATCAATATAAACCAAATAAAATAAATAAAACGGTACTAATAATATTAAATTATACGTTGTGAATGTAATGTAATGGAATGGAATGTAGTGTAATGGTGAATGTGGTAAATCACAGAACAGATTGTATTTTATTTTTACTTATGTAACTTAAATGACGTTGTGGTTTATGACATTTTCTTTTGAATTATTGTATGTAAAGGGAGGATACAACTTGCTGAGTTTCTTGCCCGTTCTTCTCAGAACAAGACCTCCTGGTAGTCTTGCGAACGGATGGCGTAGTTTTGCTCTTTCGCGAATTTTGTAAACGTTTTTGACATTCATAAGCATGCCTTAGGTCGCATCTGGACTGAATAAATGAATTTTGATTTGATTTGATTTGATACATGTCTGTATTTAAAACATAACACATAGCTTTTTAATTATTTTAAAAACTGGTGTTAGTTAAAATCTTAGGATTGGCACAAAGGATATTGGCACAGTTGAACTGTCATTTTCATACAAAGTTCTATCCACATACACCGATCCGATACCATGGATTGCTTGTATCGATAGATGGCTATTACAAGCCGTCGATTGATTATTGGCACACTTTACTTTGGCGGATTAAGATGTCATACTCAGATGGTCAAAAATGGATTGAGATAGGTTATTGTGCTTGGGAGTAATATTATTCCCAGGGATATATAAGATAGCCAAAACGAACAATGATTTAGATTTGGAATGAATGCGATTTCAAGAGATAAACACCGAAGTGATAAAGTGTGAATATTCACTATATTAATATACTTTGTTTAATATTAAGTAATGAATAAATATATAACAGTCATTAGACAAGGGAAATGGTACTGTGAAGTGCGCGTCTTTGAAGTAACTAGTAACTGTATTTGTTGCGTGGTTATCAAAGTATTTATGCGCGTGATTTGCCCTTATCAATGTTAACAAATTCCTTTTTGCTTTATGCAAGAAATAAACCCTTGAAGAGATCTATTTTATCCGATCCCCTAGGTCGTAACAATATATGGATACACTATCATAGCGCCATCTGTTTTTAACCTACTTCAACTAAAAGCGTACAAGTAGATGGCGTCAGCAGTTCATACTTTATTAATAAAAGAACAAGCATACATTACGTATTATTATAATAGTATTTAAAAAAGAGAGAGAACAAAAAGACATTATCTACGTACAAGAAGTAAATCAAGAATTTGCATGACAATGAAGGAAAATTTCTGATATTATGCTTTTTGCTTGCACATGGTAAAAACTTGGACAAATTCTTTACTGGGCTGAAAAGAGCCCTTTAAATACCAAATTGAAAATATCTTGCATATATTTCTTAATATTATGTTAAGGACACTAAGAAAATAAGAAAACCGTTACTCAGAACAGACTTTTAAGACTAGTGAACATGTATTTTTTTCCTTGAGCGTTTCTTGCGCTGAGCGTTGTTTGTGAAGAATAAACTAATTAACAAAGATAAAAATGGATTGTGATTTATAACAAGATAGAATATCCCATAAGTTTAAATAATATTGTGGATTTTGTGATATTATGTGTAATCTAAAATGTTCGTAGCTTACAATCAACTCAATTGATTGCTGATTTTAGAAGCAGTAACTTTAAAATTTTAAAGGTTTTAAAAAGTATATTTTATTAAACGTAATAAAACGTTAATTATATTAAACTTTTAATCGATAATATATGACATATTTTTTTTAAATAAAACATAACAAACATTATTAATTATTGTCTCATTTGCCACATACGTTAAAAACTATAAGAAAACATATTATTTTTCTGCGTGGTTTTAGTTATTTTCATTAGTTACCAGTAGCTAAAATATACTACGGTTACTGTACACAGATAATTTTGTATACTACAGTCTAGAACTACGGCTACAGAACGGTGTACAACTTATGTCACAGAAATGTGACATTAGAATTTTGACGTTGACAATATAAAAAAGTTAGTGGATAGACACGTCGTTGTTATTGCATTTTTTTCTTCTATATTTTTTTTATTATCTTTGATTCAAAGTTGGATATAACTAAAAATAGCCATATGTTATTACTTTAGATAGAAATTTATAGTTGTAAATTGATGCAGTCATTCAATAAATGATTGAGAACTTGAAATCCGGTACCTCCACATATTTAAAAGGAATTTGTTTTAAGAATTTTGCATAAACAGCCAACAGATATTTTTAAATTTATGTGCTATTCGCACAATTAAAATACAAGTCATAAATCGACTATCAGCTATGTAGTTTCGTAGTAAATTAATCGCAGCTAGTTCGGCTAGCTATACCATGTCGGCTCCTAAATATCAACAGCTGTCGGTCAATTCTGATCTAGATGAAAGCATATTGGAAAGCAAACCTAAAGGAAAATGGTCTGATGTGTGTTTTCAAAAGGGGCTTCTGTCTCTGGGTTTGATTTTATTATATTTTTCTTTATCAATCGGCCTTACATTTTATCAGAGATGGCTCTTAAAGGTTTGTATTATCCATTGTGTTCATTCTCTTTTTATGCTAATTCCCCTTCTACTTTTAATTTTATGAATCTTATATAAATATACTTAGATAATTTTTTGGTAAAAGAAAAAATATCCACATAATATCATTTATTTTATTAAAAAAGAAGTATCTACATATTTCATAATCATGATTTGTACTTATAAATTTCTTATATTTTTATTTTCAGGATTTTCATTTTCCCCTTACGGTTGTTATGTATCACTTAATAGTAAAGTGGCTTTTATCTGTGTGCGTCCGTTTTGTGGTGGGAATTATTACTGGTCATTCCCAACTTATTCTTCCATTTATCACCTGCCTTATATCAGTTGGCCCTACAGGCCTAGCAAGTGGGATTGATGTTGGATTTTCTAATTGGGCTCTGGAGCTAGTTACCATATCCCTATATACAATGACAAAGTCAACAACCATAATATTTATTCTTGGATTTGCTATACTACTTGGTCTTGAAAAGAAGGTATGAATTTTTAGACATGTATTCCATTTCTTAATCATATTGGATTTGTAGTCATTGTAAAGTATTTTTAATTTTAAGTAATGCTATATTTTATTATACAATATTCAAAATCAAAGGATTAAAACTTTGTAGATGAAAATATTTATTTAGTAAATTAATTTTATATATTAAATCAGGATTGGTTTATATAGTAAATACAACCAAAGTTATAACATTTATAAATACTTTTATCTCATTTTACTGTAACAGTGAAATAGGTTGGTAATAGGTTTTTTTAAAATTTCCATAATACACAAGCGTAATATAAGAGAGACTGAACCTTAATTTACATAAAACTATGAACCCCTGTTCATATAACTGGAAATTCTTTTTCAGTCATGGTCACTTGTTGGAATCGTACTAACAATTGCAAGTGGACTCATCATGTTTACATACAATGCAACACAATTTAACTTGATGGGTTTTGATTTCTTGCTACTAGCGTCATTTGCTGGGGGTTTACGATGGACATTTGCTCAGCTCCTTATGCAGAAATCTAAACTTGGCTTGCATAACCCAGTAGATATGGTATTTCATGTTCAACCCTGGATGTTCTTTTCTCTACTTCCATTTATGCTTGCTTTTGAAGGTGAATATTGAAAATTCTTAATCTATTGTTTGTCTGAATTGATTATACTTATATTCTAAGAAGTTAATCTGAATATTTGTGTAGTTTTTTATCAAAAATAGTTGTTTTTTTTTAATTTTCCAATAAAACTGCTGAACGGGTTTGATCAGAATTGTATGTATATCAAAATATCACAGAATAATATATTTTAGAAATTATAGCTTTTATTAATTTCATCAAATAAGATTATGAGAAAAAGATAAATCTTTTGTGAAACCACAATATTTTCAAACAATATATTTGATAATAATTAATTAATTAAATCTGATGGCATTATTAACTTTTGCCTTTATACCAATTCAGGCAAAAGTTACAAGTTTGGCTTTTTGATGTGTAACAAAAAATAGGTTGTTAAATGATCTTGTTTATTATTCTAATAATATCATAATTATTATATTACACCTCATTTTTTTCAGGGTTTAAGTGTTTTGATAAACTAATTGCACTGGCACCCGGAGAATTGTTCCCAACTGTACTTAAAGTCACAGTTGGAGCAACCATAGCATTTGCAATGGAAATTAGTGAATTTCTTGTTGTAACATACACATCTAGTCTGACTCTATCAATTGCCGGTATATTTAAGGTAACTTATTAATTTATTATATATTTCAATGGAAGTACCTAAATTATTTAATTACATTATTTATTTAAATTTTGTTAATAAGGACTAAGCATACTTTAAGCATAATATCAAACAATTAAGAAGAATTCATTCAACTATACTTCTGAACTGTAACCAATCAACATTAGAATAAGATATCAAAATAAATTTGTACTTTAATTCCAGGAATTGTGTATTCTAGTCTTAGCTGTAGAAGTAAGTGGCGATCAACTAAGCCCCATAAATGTTGTTGGTTTGGTTGTCTGCTTGATGGGTATCAGTGGACATATAATACACAAGGTTTTGGTAATTAAAAGAGTGGCTGGTACAGTTCGCGTTTTAGAAGATGATGATTTTATAAATATCGGTAAGACTAGAGCCCCTAAAGCGAAAGAAAGAAGTGAACCATTGTTAGAAAGTCAGAAATGGCAAGAGGCTAGCGATGAAAGTGATATAGACAGTAGTCTGGTCATATATGAAATTATGCAGCGGCGAGATGGTAGTTAAAAGGATCGCAGACGAATCGTTTACAAATATTTATTCCCACTGGCAATGAAACTATTTTTAGTGTTATAGATTGTATTTAACGCATAATATACCATGAAGAAAATATTTTTAATATGATTGTATATTAAAAGCCCCTAATACTGTATAGCATCTCCATCAAACTATGAATAAGGAATGCCTTTAACAATATTAATTTATTGTTGGTTGCCTTAAGAGTGTCATATTTTTTTATAAGTCGAAGCATTTACAAAGACTTCATTAAATAAAATATCAAAGTTATTATTGGGCTATTAGATATAAATTTAATAAACGATTTGTGGCATCTAGTCTAGGCCAAGAAACATGTAAGTATTATATTCAAGCATATGCTTTTTATGTGCTGTCCTTTAAATTCAAATCATTCCATTTTATAGTAGGTAATACAAAAGTATTGTTTTTATGTTATTGATTATTTATTTGTTTAGATTAATTATTTTGTGTGGTTCTAAAGCATTGTGGCACATAAGGCTGTTTTCCACTTTTACTTACAGCCTCTTGTGGGTTTAATAATTAGGTAAATATTATAGTCTACACCTTATTCTTGCCTTTCGACTCTGTTTCCTAATCCAAACATTTGCAAAAAAAATTCTTTACCCGTTGCCAACAAAAAGCTGGATACGAACAAACACATTCTTGCATTTATAGGTTGTATGGATAAGAAAATTCAGAGTAATAAATCATAATACTTACATCACGTAACAATTTATAAATAACATTTATAAATTTATTTATTTGTTCGGGAACTTTATAAATTAATAATCATGAAGTTTTCCCACGTTTTCGAAACAAATAATTACTTTTGCTTTTATTAAATATTTTTTTTCTTTTATAATTTAATAATGTATAAATTTGTTAATAGGTTTATGTTACAGGGTTACACATTGTTATGCGTTACTTTACATTTAAAGCATATTTAATTGATACAGTTTTTTTATTTATAGTGTTGTTTTTTAGTTGTATGTTGGATTTTGGAGAGGTGATGCATAATTTTAGGTATTACTGCCAGCAAAAAAATATATAGCCTCTACAATAACATATTTGGCATATATAATAGGATGGTTCTATTGATCAGGCCATAAAATAAGAAGAATCGCACATTTAAGTGGGTTTTCACGAAATTTTGAAAACCCAGGTTTTATCTTCACAATAAAATATCTTTTTCTATTTGTAATTTTCACCATATTTTGTAAAAAAAAAGCATTTGTTAAGCGTTGCTCCACGATGACTTCCAGAAAAAGTAGAAAATGAGTTGAACTGAAGACTTACGTTCGTAAAAACGTATTATTATTTAGTTTTTTTCCAAATAAAATTATCAGCAAATGGCTTATACTTATCGGTTAGATTAAATATACACTAAACATGTTTTATAATGTTTGATATCAATTTTGTATACAATTTAACGTAGTGATATATGCGATGTACTTGTGGGTTTTATAGCGGTCCTTCACTGAAAAAAGGAATTCCGGCAATAATATTGTAAAGAATTGACCACTTAGTTCAAATGGTGCATTTCGAGCCATTTTCTATTACCGATACAATTATCTGAATTGCCGTTGATACCCCATGGGGACCGCCTTAAAATCCTTATCACATTGTAAAAGCAAATCAATTATATTAAATTTAATATACATGATGAAGCGTTTTAATTATATTGCCTTTAAATGTACCATATTAATACTATATTTCAATTATAAAGAGAGAAAACAAGTTCAATTTTTTTATGGTTTGAAATGTTTGTTTTATTACTTCATTTTTGTGACAAAATTTTAAAATACGCAGTTCTGAAATGTGTGTACTGTGTAGACCTGTAGCAGACAGCCCTATAACGTAACATAAGTATACGCATTGGACAAATATAAAATGCGTTTAAAGTTCACCAGGTAATTTACAAAATGATTACACAAAGTAACAAAATGTTTTAAAAAAATTAATTTTTGAGATCTATGGCAAGACTCAATTCTGACGGAGTCTGTGCATTTAGTTGTCCACTCAATCTAAATAGACAGCCATTAAGGGATGTCGCAGCTTCCATTTTCCTCAAAAATACATTTTTAGAGCTAGTATTTAATGTTTTTTCAGTCAATGTTTTAGTTGACTCTGAATCCAAAGAATTAATTATGGAATCTGCGTCGGTATTTAAATTAATAATGTTGGTTTGTGATTCCTCGCGCCACAACTTTTGTAGATTTAACGCCATGAGCTCTAACTGTACTTGAGACAATTCTCGGATAACATCTATCTGAACTGACATCACATTGTCACAAGTTTTTAATAAGGAATTTAATGCTTCTAATACATCTGCCCTTCGTTTTTGTATGCTGTATTGATTGTCAATGTTTTTTTCGAAGAACGCTAAATGCTCATAAAGTTCTGCCAACTGTAAAGAACACGATATATATTGCGATGGATGTTGTTCAAAGTCATAGTAATGCTTGGCTCTCATCAGCCATTTATGTACGAAAGCAAAGAGTACACGGGCATCTTCCGAAGTCTTTATTATGTCCACTGGGACTCTTTTCTCAATGTCTTTTAGATCTAACGATGGAAATCTGAAAATGTTATTTGCAGAATCTCCATTTGCGTTTTTTTCGGCGCCACTATCTTTTTCGTTTTCCTCAGGAACTTTAGTATTTTCAGTGTGCTCTTCAAGGACATTCATATTTTTCCACAAATCAGCTTTTGAAGGAGGTTGCATAAAATATTTGGATAAAAGCTTTTTTCGTGAAATATTAAAGAGTGCCAAACCATATTTTACCCAATGGTGGCTTAATTCAAGAAAATGCATTTCGTAATCTGCTTTCTGAACAACAAATTCTTCAGGAATTAACTTACAATTGTCGTGACAGGTACGCAAAACATGGTATGCTGCACACAGATGATGTCTGGCATGGCATAGTTGGTTAAGATATGTAAAGAAATTTCCTAACCTCGCAGTTCTAAGAGCCCAGTCTTGAGGGGTACCTTCCTTCATTTCTAACTGTCTCCTCAATACCAAATGATTATATAATGTATATTTGTTAGGAATATTTAATTTGTTGTATAGAAAAGCTTGCATCTGTAAATTATTGGTTATTACTTTATCAATCTTTTCGGGATTGATTCGTTTAATTTTATTAATTGCTTCGATAGTAAATAAATCTTCAGCATCTATAAATGTATCTGGCTTGTAGTCCTTTATTTCGTCATACAGTTCTTCTATGCTTTCGAGAATTTCTCGTGCTAAAGATGTCTGATCCAGTTGTATGAGATAATAACAAAGCAAATTTTGTATTCTTAGTAGTATAAATAGACACTCTTCACGAAATGCATAAGGCTTTATTTTATCAAAAGCCGTCTGAAGAATGTTTCGTTTCTCTATTAGGGAAATTGGCAAAGACTTAGCTGTCAATAGCGCTAAATATGCTTCCATAGCTATAGATCTTATGAATTGAACGTGATTTTCTTTACCTAATACGCTGAGTTCTGTTTGTAAATATTGAATATCTTTCTTTAAATTTGGTAATCTTTCACATGAGTGCTTATTTCTTACAATGTTCTTCACGTCTTCGAAAGTGCGCGCTATGCGATCTAAAACTGTATCACTATCCATTTTCCAAAACTCTAAATTTATTTATATTTTTCCAAATTTGTAAGACCTGATTTTTTTCTATTAGATTTAGAAGTTATATGTCAAATTTAAATGTATATTCATCTAGAACGATAATTCAAACTAAGCAATCTCTATCAGAATCATTTATGAAAGGAGGCCTAATTTTTCACATCAAAAGTGCCATTAACCGTGCTTTGTGGGTTTCTCCTACGAATGTAATAATAAACCAACTGAAATTTTGGACAAACTTGGAGTATTCCAAACAATGAAAATAAAAAAATAAAGATGAAAAGAAATAAAACGGAATATAAACCCTTTTGAAATTAATCGAACCGGCTGAAATTTAAAAAAAATAACGCAGTATTTTTGTGTCAAACTTAAATCTATTTAGGGAATTTCAGTGTAAATCGTATTTCTATAACTGGTCCGGTATTTATATGCTCTGGACCTAGGGCCATAACAACCATCATTTCAATACTTTCATAGGTGCATAAATAGTTACACATGACCTGTGAGGTCACCAGATCGCCCCTTTTCATCAAAAAACATCTTATTTCTTTTCAGCTTTTAAAACACGTTTTTAAATTTTCTATCGATATACCTTAAAAGAATACGTTTGCTTATCGAACAAAATTGGGATAACTTTAGTTTACCCTTCATTCACTTAAATGTCTCAACTTTAAATTATTAAACTAATTTGAAATAATATTGTTTCATACGTCTGTATTTCGCCCTCGTTAATTTTTCGTCATTTATTGTCTGTGGTGTAAGATTCATGTATTGCGCATATAGGTCGCGCATGTCTAGGTCTATGTTTGCTAGACGATATTGGTAAAACATCTATAGATAGGTATGCTCAGCATTTGAAAATCAATAAATACAATTGTCAGGATTTACCTACGAGTCCGTAACAACGTCTATTGGAGTTACGGTCATACCTTTTCTTGGAACAAGTATTGACGATTATTTAAGAATGGATTTACCATTTCCAGTCTTAAGACCTCATTTCACATTTCCGGAGTGGTTTAACGCAGATAATCCTTGTGATGAAGACGCAGAATTAACGAAGCTAGAACAAGCACATCAGCGCTCGGTAAGGAAGTAGATAAACACAAAAATAAGTTTGCAAGAAAATATTATATTGTTTACAAATAGTTTCAAGCAAAGCATTTTTGAATATTATAGTCGATCCTCGATAAATCGCTCTACGGTTCTAATAAGCAAAATAGGATTCACGAATACAGATTAATTCAAAATGTATTCTATTAAAAAAAATAAAAGTCAATGCTCATTATTACCAGTAAAAAAATATTTTATATTTTTTTTTACTTCCAAAATAATATATAAAAGCCAAATAAAATATATGATACATATTGTTATGTATTATGATATAAAAATAACCAAGTGTGTATGCTATGCTAGCAAGTGTAGCACACTTGATAGCACAGAGCATCATCTCGGAACATATTTTGCAGCCAAATATTTTTTAATGGATGTTGCGTCCATTTTATAGACCGCTCATGAATGTCACATGCAATTCCAATGAAGGCCAATCAGTTATTAGG
Source organism: Pieris rapae (assembly GCF_905147795.1). Lineage (NCBI taxonomy): Eukaryota > Metazoa > Arthropoda > Insecta > Lepidoptera > Pieridae > Pieris > Pieris rapae. The sequence continues at coordinate 7,189,597 of NC_059534.1, read as the reverse complement.
GCCAAATACGTGTATTAAGAGAGAAGCGTTTCACGCTGCAGATGGCGCAAATTCTTACAGGCCACGGAGCCTTTGCACATTACCTGCATAGGTTTAAAATTAGGAAAAACTCATATGTTATATGTCTGCAGTAATGGCGAACAAACTGTAGAACATGTGCAATATACATTGCCTTATATTCGCATGGTCCAGGTACGACCTGGAGGAACGAATGCGGTTAATGTTTACAAAGCACAGACCGTGCCTGGAAAGGTTCTGGAAAAAAAATATCAAATACCTTAAGGCGGCAAACAAAAATGAATGAACGGGTCTCTTAAGAAATTGCGTCTCGGCTCGCCCATGAATACTAAAAATTAAAATGTTACCGATGTATCCAAGCTGTATCTCGCGTAACTCGTCATTCGTAAACTAATTTATTGAAATTAAAATATTGTATCTTTTTAGTAAAAAATTTATAGCTAGAAAAGTCCTTGGTTGGTTAGTATAATTTAAAAAAATTACAATTACTAAAAAATACGTGTAACTTAGTGTGTACGTTAACTTAACTTTACTGAGATATTGTTCATTATTTCGATGTTTACAATTTTTACAAGATAATTTTTTTAATCGGTTTATTTACGTCATGTTTCCTCAGTTCCACTCTGCCTCATATGATAGAAGATATTAATCATTATGTTTCTATGGATATATGTATTATAACGATCGTAGGCTTTTATTTTATTACAGGATAGTAGAAAAAGCGGGAAAATTTTAAATATCACATACTTCAAAAAGTAAACACAAGTATCTTAGTTTTTTATACAGCGTCAAAAGTTTATGAATTTTGATTGACTCAGACGTAATCCTCAGGTTTTTGCGTAAAAATAGCGTACAAGGTTCTATTGGAAAATTATCGAAAGTCGTTCGGTGTTTTTTTTATTTAATATGTTATTTAACAGTCCTTAACCTATTGAATAATAAAAATTATAACAACGTCGTCTTTTTTTAGTTGAACTCATATACGAAACGTTGTGTAAAACATGCTCCGGTGCAGAAACCCGAATCCGAACCAGTAGAGGAAGTGGAGACGGAGTATGAAGGTGGTAAGTTAACATAATGTCATTACCAAAATAAATAACCTGGACAATGACTTTAAATAAAATAATACACGAAACTATCGAGCTCTTAAGCCGCAACATTTATATATGAAGTTCAATGATAAATAACTAATAACTATATTCACTTTTCTTATATTTGATAACCCGTGCATTTTAAGAAGATATTACGTGAAGATTTTCAAAAATTTACTCTAATAACACAGCATAAAAACAAAAGAGTGCCTCTACTATTTATTTTGAATAAACAACAATTTACATCAACATTTAAGGCAATGAAGACGCAGAAGAGTCTGAAGACTCACATGACGTCGATGAAGATGAACAAATAACTACAGCAGATTCACCCGAGTTTACTATAGCGGATCAAGAACAAATCATTCATGATGATGACTTTATACCAGACGTTGAAGTGATCGAAGGAAATCTTTGGCCATACAACATTCCTGAACAGTAAAAATTACTGATTAGTATTTACCGATTCCGTCTTCCTATCAAAAACATTCGTTTAGCTAAAGTTTATATTATTATTCATGTTATTGTATTTGTTAGTAGCTGCGATTATTATTATTATTAATATAGTTTTATTCTCTTTCCTAAGATTTCATAAATTTCTCCCACGAAATTTAGCAACGCGATTTATTTCTTTTAATCAAAGTTTCTGTTTGCAGATAGGCTTCCTTAAAATTCTTTACATTTTTTTATATAAAACATTAACCGTATTTATTGATTTAAACAGTAGCTACTGCAGTTTAGTAGCAATGTCGTAAATTACTTTGTATGGATATTTTATTTTTTATATTAGAATAGTTATTGTACACTGTATATGTTAAATTTTTTAATGTTATTTGTTATAACTGTATCTTATCCATATATAATAAAGCTCTGTGCACTATTTACTTAAATACTTGCTTACTAAAATTATCGAGAAATCGTCAAAGGATAAATAATAAACCTCTATAGTTAGTAAAAACGAGAGTCCTGGACCAAAGTATATAGGGAACACCGCTGTCGCCAGAAGCATACAATTCTTCACTAGTACTAAATGCATATTAGCCTTTACATGTGGGCATGAAGCAGAATAAGACTGCGAATTATTGTCAAAAAAGTAAAATAAGTGTTTTTTTAACGAAAATAGTGTGTTTTACAATTTTGTATAAATCAAACCGTCTACAAAATTAACAGCAACATAACGTTAACTCGAATAACGTATATGCACTAAACTTGAAGGTAAGTAAGTAACCACCGTGTATATTTTTTTAAAGGTGCGTAGTTTCACTAAAGTAGATTAATTGTATTACAGTTATTAACAAGCCATAATAATAATACTGAAATAATGACAAAATGCTGCCCAATTCTAAAGCCATGTTAAAAAGAATAGTACCAACAATCATCCTCAACTTTGCGACGCGTCACTTTGAATTGCGGTTCAAGGCATTAAATCGTGATTATTGTTATTGCATCAAGCATGACAGTTCAGGTGCGCAATGATGGTAGCCGCATTGTATTTTAATTAAGGAAGCGACAGTTAAGGCTACTTAACGCCGTTCGACTTGAACAATCCGCCCAAGCAATATAACTACATTATATATGTCGATTTTTTACTTTTTACGTAAGAATGAGTCTTCTTTTTCTGGTAAATTTCCTTTTTTTGTATAAGCTAAATTAAACACATTTCATTTTATTATCTGATATCGTGAAGTGTAAATCAATGTGGTAAAACCAAAAGTATCACTCAGACAGTGCCATAAACTACAACCTTTGGTTAGTCGGCCCTTTGATTAAAAATGTATATAGATAAATTAGCAATTTGCCCTTTGCAATCGCAGATAGCGGAAACTTTTTTTTAACAGAAACGAAGTCTCAAACTCGATTTTCATTTATTAACTACTTAATTATTCTAACGTATCATAATTTAGCATTAACACAACAGAACAAGTGTGAACAACATGAACACGATGGCGGATGATAGAACTTTAAAACTTGAAATTTTAGTCATCTATAAGTTGAAAACATAATATACCACTTAAACCTCTTGAGGAAGAACCCTTACCACCTATGTGAAGTTTAATTCCTTTAAGATCTTCGAGGGTCTTTACAGGCACCTCGTCAGGAGGGCATTCACAATCTGCTTTTTTCTTTTGCCCATGCTTTTCGTGACATAGACAGAAGAGTTTTCCATATTTCTCTTGATCGCTTTGTATAACGTAGCTTAGAGCTTCTTCGAAACTCATTTCTGGTTCAGGCACTTTTGGTACACTAATTATTTTAAATCCAGACATGTTTTGGGTTAAAGCCGATTTCATTCTTCTTATTTCGTATTCATCAATCAAAACCATTGGGTCAAATTCTTCCTGAGTCACTGGAGGACATTCACAAATATGTCCTTTATCTTTCTTTTTGTTATTTTTCTTCTCTTTTAAGTCAGTGTTTGAATTATTTCCATAGATGTGTCTTGGTGGTATAAGTTTTTCCAAATGTTTACTTTTTGATGGGTGTCGCTCACAAGGACATTTGTTTTTTAATTCTTCTTTGCTAAGAGAACCACAGGATATGCAATCGTGTGTTTTAGATGACTGTTGAAGGTTTGCGTTTTCTGAAAAACAAAATATTAAATCGTAATTTTTCACTTTTATCCAAGTTAAATAATTATGGTTTTCTAATTGTTAAAAATAACATTACTTTTATAAATAGCATAAACTAAACGACCAAACTAAAAGCAGTTTCACGTTATTCCTAAAATTATTTTCAATAAGGACAAGTCTTAACAATACTTACTGATAATTGGTTTAGCCACTTTAGCGTCAATTCTTTCAGTGGAACTACCACAAGACTTTGAAGCTAGATCTCTTCCAATTTTTTCTAAGATTTCTTTAAGTTGTTCAAAATTGCATTCGCATTGCTTACTAGAAGTTGGTATTTCATTTAAATTGGAATTTAATGGCGAATTTCGCATATGTTGTGTTGGTTCAGAAAAATTTCCACAAGAAGGTGTTTTACAAATTCGTACTGGTGTTTGATCGGGACCCAAGTTTTTCGTTCTATAAGAGATATCCTTCTTTCTTATAATTTCATGACAGCATTCATAATTTTCACGATTTAACCCTTAAAGTAACGTTACTTTATACAAAGAGACTTATAGTAATTGTATTGTGTTTAAAGTAAATATCTAACATTGGGGCATTTGGGATACAAAATTGTGGATAGTCGTACTTTTGACACTAAAATAAATAAGTCCCATAAGGATAACAAAGATAATAACGCTCGCAGTGTTGTTACGAATACTATATTTCACTATTTCTTTATTAGATTCTTTGTTTAAAATTGTCATTGGCTTCCTATACAAAGAAATTGTTTTGAACTACAAAAAAGGTTAATCACTAAAACCCTTACCTTGTGATAAAGCATCATTATTGATAAAAGGAATCACTAATTCTGATATTACATTTGTCATTCCTATTTTTTGTAAAGGATTTTCATATGCGGCATCACAACAACAAGGCCGATCTTCAGTAGTGTCAGTACAAATTTCTGTACATTCCTTCATCTTAAGTCTATCTGGCTTAATGGTTAATAGTTCTCCCGGAACTCTGTGCCTTTCGGTTACTTTGTTTCTGCCTTTTGCAGTTATCTTAAAGCCTTGGAACTTTTTCTGTTTACTTTGTAGGAACTCACCTTAAATGAAAGATACTAATTAATAATATACTAGGAAATATTTATATACTTGTACAGTAGTACAAGATGGTCTTGTTAACAGCGTTGTTGTCCGTTAGATCGAAAATATCTTCTTTGAAAAATATATTTTAAACATGTATGGTAAAAAGAAGCTGCAACTTAAATATTATTGCTTATATATCGTGTTCATGTTTATATATAATTGAATTATAGCAAACTACTATGGTAGCTATATACTATACTCTAGCGAATTTGATCAAATTTAATGAAGTTATATTGACTTTCACGGCAAACTTACTATGGTAGCTAGTATCAAAACAGCCCTTGCAGGTTACAGGTTTTTCGGAAAGCTGAATGCAAATCGTTGAACTAACATCACTGTTACAATATAATCGGGTAGAACTGTTTTCAGATGATGTCGGAAGAAGAACATAAAGCGATGAATTTTCACTTAAAGCTTGCTGAGATAAGATTTTACTTATTATGCTCTCTAAATTGGGACGAGTCGCCTTACACGCACAATTATAAATATTATTTATAGTAGATAATCTCGTTGGATGGTCATTTAAATTGCTGTCCGATCTTAAGTCGGTACCCAAATCGAACGTCGTGGAATGCATCCTGTAACAAAGTTTAATTTATTAATGTTCTGTCACATATTTTAATTAGTTAATTAAGAATATATTTGCCTAATGCAACAAAAAAAGGATTAAACCTTGCAATCCCATAATGTTTCACTTGATCGATAATGTCCAAGTCTGTTATACTTTCATTTGATTGTGAAGAATAGTCCAAAGTTCTTTCAATTAGATACGCAGAATTTGATGAACAATTCGAGACTGTGATAGATATAATGCTTATTGATTTCGAAAGTATGCTTTTATTTGAAGACGAAGAAAAAAGCGTGGATTCAAAAGCCCCTATAACTGTTGATATATCAATACTTAGTTTTGAATCATTTGATTCATTTGAAGATTTAATAAAAATATAAGTTTCACTTAAGCTTTCACTGAAACGGCTACTTTGTTTTAATTGATTTTGTGATTTTATTTTGATTGAGTCACTTGAAATAGAAGATAATTTAGCTTTCTCGTTTTTGTATTTAATCTCCAATTTAGTACGCTCAGTCTTAATATATTCTTTAGAAGTATATGAAGGTGCTGCGCTTACTTGGCCTACTGTCACTTTTATACCTTCGTTATCAGTGAATACACCGCCTTTTACTCCTGGTACGCATTCGTCAGGACAAGGGCATAAAGATGATATATCTGGAGATGTAACTCGTATTTTTACATAGCTATGTTTAAACCTTATCTTTTTTCGATCACAACCACAACCACGGTCACAAGTAGTAGTTTTTATAATATCCTGAAACTCTTCTTTTATGCCTATTTTAGATTTACCAACACCAATTGCTACTTCACTCTTTTTAGCTCTATCGGCACCAATTTTCTTAGATTTTGTTCTTATTTTACCTTGTCTTTCAGAAGGTGTAGGTTCAGGAGGGAGGCCCAAACCAGTGCGGATTTTTTGTATCAGCACTTTTTCCGATGGTGTTTTTCCTTCCGGTAAAGGCAAACCAGCCTCTGCTAGCCCTCTTACAATTTTTTCTTTTTCAGCGATTGACTTTCCCTTTAAAGGCGTTAATAAGCCCTCCTTTTTCGCTTTCTGGAAAGCTTCCCTTTTAGAAGCTGTAATTGGGATCCCGCCTATTTCCCCAATTATTTCAGATTTCTTCTTTGGCACATTTTTACGTATTCGATTAATTAGATCTTTTTCAGACGGTGTTCGCCCTTCTGGCAGAGGTAATCCCATTCTAGCTTGTTCAGTTAAAATATTTTCTTTCTGAGCCATAGTCTTTCCTTCAAGTGGGGTTATTATACCAGCTTCATGGGCTTGATTATATTTTCGTCTTATCGATGATGTTTTTGGTTCTGGCGGTAAGCCAAGATCTTTTCGTACTTTTTCTATAACTTTTTTTTCAGAAGCCGTTTGTGCTTTTGGCAATGGAATTCCATTTTTAGCTAATCCTGTTAAAATTCTTTCTTTTTCAGCATCTGATTTTCCTGTTATTGGAGTTAATAACCCAAGAGCTCGTGCTTTACGCATTTTTTCCGATGGAACTCCTACAACAGGTATACCCATTTCGGTTTTTATTTTATCTATTAACTTTTTTTCAGACACAGTTTTTGGTTCAGGTAGCGGTAGTCCTTCTTTAGCCAAACTTTTAAGTATTCTCTCCTTATCCTTTGTAGATTTACCTTCAAGTGGCGTCAGTAAGCCAGCTTCTTTAGCTTTACGAATTTTTTCTGAGGGTACGCGTGACTTAATAGCAATTTTTTCTGATTCCGGTGTAAGTATATCACATATACATTCATCGCTTGGCCCTTTTCCTTCCTTCATTTTTTTTGCTGTTTTTGTATCCAATTTTTTTAACTCCGCTGGTGGTAATGATTTGGCTCGCTTTCTCTTACCGGATTTAATCTCCTTAATTAAAGCCTTTTCTGATGCTGTTCGACCTTCTGGTAAAGGAATACCCATATCAGCTTGCGCTTGAAGAATTCTCTCTTTCTGGGGCATAGTTTTACCATCCAATGGATCTATTATACCTGCTGCTAATGCTTGGTTATATCGCTCCCTTTCCGCTTGAGATTTTGGTTCTGGGGGTAAACCCAGGTCACGTCGAACTTTATTTAGTAATTTTTCTTCAGAAGGTGTTTTTGCTTCCGGTAAACGTTTCCCTTGCATAGCTAAGTTCCTTAAAACTTTTTCTCTTTCGGCTGAAGATCCCTTTGGGAAAGCTACTTCACTTACACGTTTTAATTTTTCTGTCCGGGGTGTCACATATCCTGTTTCAGCTTTAATTTTTTTTATTAGAGCCTTATCCGATGGTGTAATACCTTCAGGTAAAGGTAATCCTGCTTGTACTCTTCCTCTTAATAGTTTTTCTTTTTGAGCTGGGGACTTTCCTTCAAAAGGTGTAATTAAACCATCCGCCATTGCTTTACGAAGTTTACCTGATGATATTGCGCCTAGAGGTATACCCATATCCGCTTTTACTGATTTAATTAATTGTTTTTCAGATGCTGTCTTTCCTTCAGGTAATGGTAAACCAGCTTTTGCTAATCCCTTCAATATTTTTTCTTTTTCTTTTTGTGATTTTCCTTGAAGTGGTGTTAGTAATCCCGCTTCTTTGGCTTTGCGTAACTTTTCAGACGGTATTGGTTTAACCGTTGTTGTCTTCACTTTCTTGATAAGCTCTTTTTCGGACGCCGTTCTACCTTCTGGTAGGGGAATTCCCATTTCAGCTTGTTTTCTTAAGATTCTTTCTTTCTGTGATGGTGTCTTTCCTTCAAGGGGAGTCATAACACCCATTTCTTGTGCTAGGCGAAATTTTTCTTTTAAAGATGGTGTTTGAGGCTCTGATGGAAGACCTAAATCTTTACGTACCTTAGCTATAATCTTTCTTTCTGAAGATGTTTCTCCTTTAGGAAGAGGGATGCCATGTGATGCTAAACCCTTTAAGATTTTCTCTTTCTGAGAGTCAGATTTCCCATGTAGTGGAGTTAAAAGTCCAGCTGCTTTTGCAGCTTTTAGTTTTTCTGATGGAATTTTTGCAACCATTGATTTACTTTTAGAAGGAAGCGGTGTTATATATCCAGTTTCCGCTTTAATTTTCTTTATTAATTCTTTATCTGATGCAGTTACCCCTTCTGGCAGTGGCAAACCAGCTGCAACTCTTCCTCTTAATATTTTTTCTTTATGAGCTTTTGGTTTTCCCTCTAAAGGCGTTATTAAACCTGCTGCTTTCGCTTTTCGAAGCCTTTCGGATGTTATCCCACTTATAGGAATACCCATATCTTTTTTTACTCTTGTTATAAGTTTTTTTTCCGATGCAGTCTTTGCCTCAGGCAAAGGTAATCCTTCTTTTAACAAACCTTTTAAAATCCTTTCTTGTTCTTTTGTAGTTTTACCTTTCAGGGGTGTTAGTAAGCCAGCTTCTTTGGCTTTGCGGAGTTTTTCAGAAGGGACAGATGGAGGCATTCCCATTTCTGTTTTTACTTTCTCTATTAACTTCTTTTCAGAAGCAGTTTTTGGTTCAGGTAACGGAAGTCCTTCTTTTGCTAAGCTTCTAACTATTCGTTCTTTTTCTTTTGGTGACTTACCTGTTAAAGGTGTCATTAAGCCCGCTGCTTTTGCTTTGCGCAATTTTTCAGAAGTGATTGCTGTAACAGGTAGTATTCCCATTTCAGTTTTTATTTTATCTATTAACTTTTTTTCAGACACAGTTTTTGGTTCAGGTAGCGGTAGTCCTTCTTTAGCCAAACTTTTAAGTATTCTCTCCTTATCCTTTGTAGATTTACCTTCAAGTGGCGTCAGTAAGCCAGCTTCTTTAGCTTTACGAATTTTTTCTGAGGGTACGCGTGACTTAATAGCAATTTTTTCTGATTCCGGTGTAAGTATATCACATATACATTCATCGCTTGGCCCTTTTCCTTCCTTCATTTTTTTTGCTGTTTTTGTATCCAATTTTTTTAACTCCGCTGGTGGTAATGATTTGGCTCGCTTTCTCTTACCGGATTTAATCTCCTTAATTAAAGCCTTTTCTGATGCTGTTCGACCTTCTGGTAAAGGAATACCCATATCAGCTTGCGCTTGAAGAATTCTCTCTTTCTGGGGCATAGTTTTACCATCCAATGGATCTATTATACCTGCTGCTAATGCTTGGTTATATCGCTCCCTTTCCGCTTGAGATTTTGGTTCTGGGGGTAAACCTAGGTCACGTCGAACTTTATTTAGTAATTTTTCTTCAGAAGGTGTTCTTGCCGCTGGCAAATTTTTACCTTGTACTGCTAAATTTTTTAAAGCTTTCTCTTTTTCTGCTAGATTCCCTGTTGGAAAAGCTTCTTCTAATATTGGATGTGGCTTAACGGTTCGCTGAATTTTAGCTATAATAGCTTTTTCAGAAGGCGTTCGTCCTTGTGGGAGAAGAACTCCCATCTCCGCTTGTTTTCTTAGTATATCTTCTTTCTCTTGGGGCGTTTTCCCTTCTAATGGCGTTATTATACCTGCTGCTAAAGCTTTTTTGTATGCGCCCTTTTCAGTTGAAGTTTTTGGCTCGGGGGGTAACCCAAGATCAGCTCTTACCTTGTCTATTATTTTTCTTTCAGATTTAGTTTTCCCTTCAGGAAGGGGAATACCGTTTTGAGCTAAACCTCGAAGAATTTTTTCTCTCTGTGCTGTTGTCTTGCCCTTTAAAGGTGTTAACAATCCCTCAGCTTTTGCTTTTCTCATTTTTGCAGATGGGACTCTTATCGCTGAAGGTGGTCTTACAGTCTGTTGAATGTTTGCTATAAGGGCTTTTTCTGATGCTGTCCTACCTTGGGGCAAAGGTATACCCATTTCTGCTTGTTTCCTTAGTATGTCTTCTTTCTGTTGGGGCGTTTTCCCCTCTAATGGAGTTATTATGCCAGAAGCGAATGCCTTTTTGTAATTATTTCTTTCGGCTGATGTTTTTGGTTCCGGTGGTAATCCGAGATCTGCTCGTACCTTGTTAATTATATTTTTTTCGGACTCGGTTTTCCCTTCAGGTAGGGGAATACCGTTTTGAGCTAAACCTCGAAGAATATTTTCTCTCTGTGCTGTTGTCTTGCCCTTTAAAGGTGTTAACAATCCCTCAGCTTTTGCTTTTCTCATTTTTGCGGATGGTACTCTTATCGCTGAAGGTGGTCTTACAGTCTGTTGAATGTTTGCTATAAGGGCTTTTTCTGATGCTGTCCTACCTTGGGGCAAAGGTATACCCATTTCTGCTTGTTTCCTTAGTATGTCTTCTTTCTGTTGGGGCGTTTTCCCCTCTAATGGAGTTATTATGCCAGAAGCGAATGCCTTTTTGTAATTATTTCTTTCGGCTGATGTTTTTGGTTCCGGTGGTAATCCGAGATCTGCTCGTACCTTATTAATTATATTTTTTTCGGACTCGGTTTTCCCTTCAGGTAGGGGAATACCGTTTTGAGCTAAACCTCGAAGAATATTTTCTCTCTGTGCTGTTGTCTTGCCCTTTAAAGGTGTCAACAATCCCTCAGCTTTTGCTTTTCTCATTTTTGCGGATGGTACTCTTATCGCTGAAGGTGGTCTTACAGTCTGTTGAATGTTTGCTATAAGGGCTTTTTCTGATGCTGTCCTACCTTGGGGCAAAGGTATACCCATTTCTGCTTGTTTCCTTAGTATGTCTTCTTTCTGTTGGGGCGTTTTCCCCTCTAATGGGGTTATTATGCCAGAAGCGAATGCCTTTTTGTAATTATTTCTTTCGGTTGATGTTTTTGGTTCCGGTGGTAATCCGAGATCTGCTCGTACCTTATTAATTATATTTTTTTCCGACTCAGTTTTCCCTTCAGGTAGGGGAATACCGTTTTGAGCTAAACCTCGAAGAATATTTTCTCTCTGTGCTGTTGTCTTGCCCTTTAAAGGTGTTAACAATCCCTCAGCTTTTGCTTTTCTCATTTTTGCGGATGGTACTCTTATCGCTGAAGGTGGTCTTACAGTCTGTTGAATGTTTGCTATAAGGGCTTTTTCTGATACTGTCCTACCTTGGGGCAAAGGTATACCCATTTCTGCTTGTTTCCTTAGTATGTCTTCTTTCTGTTGGGGCGTTTTCCCCTCTAATGGAGTAATTATGCCAGAAGCGAATGCCTTTTTGTAATTATTTCTTTCGGCTGATGTTTTTGGTTCCGGTGGTAATCCGAGATCTGCTCGTACCTTATTAATTATATTTTTTTCCGACTCAGTTTTCCCTTCAGGTAGGGGAATACCGTTTTGAGCTAAACCTCGAAGAATATTTTCTCTCTGTGCTGTTGTCTTGCCCTTTAAAGGTGTTAACAATCCCTCAGCTTTTGCTTTTCTCATTTTTGCGGATGGGACTCTTATCGCTGAAGGTGGTCTTACAGTCTGTTGAATGTTTGCTATAAGGGCTTTTTCTGATGCTGTCCTACCTTGGGGCAAAGGTATACCCATTTCTGCTTGTTTCCTTAGTATGTCTTCTTTCTGTTGGGGCGTTTTCCCCTCTAATGGAGTAATTATGCCAGAAGCGAATGCCTTTTTGTAATTATTTCTTTCGGCTGATGTTTTTGGTTCCGGTGGTAATCCGAGATCTGCTCGTACCTTATTAATTATATTTTTTTCCGACTCAGTTTTCCCTTCAGGTAGGGGAATACCGTTTTGAGCTAAACCTCGAAGAATATTTTCTCTCTGTGCTGTTGTCTTGCCCTTTAAAGGTGTTAACAATCCCTCAGCTTTTGCTTTTCTCATTTTTGCCGATGGGACTCTTATCGCTGAAGGTGGTCTTACAGTCTGTTGAATGTTTGCTATAAGGGCTTTTTCTGATGCTGTCCTACCTTGGGGCAAAGGTATACCCATTTCTGCTTGTTTCCTTAGTATATCTTCTTTCTGTTGGGGTGTTTTCCCTTCTAAGGGAGTTATTATACCAGATGCGAAAGCTTTGTTGTATTTACTTTTTTCACTTGATGTTTTTGGTTCCGGTGGTAATCCGAGATCTACTCTTACCTTATTAAGTATTTTTTTTTCAGACTCGGTTTTCCCTTCAGGAAGAGGAATTCCATTCTTAGCTAAACCTCGAAGAATTTTTTCTTTCTGTGCTTTTGTTTTGCCTTTTAAAGGTGTCAACAATCCCTCAGCTTTAGCTTTTCTAAGTTTTTCTGATGGAACTCGAAACTCTGAAAGTGGCCTCGTAGTTTTTTTAATCTTTTCAATGAGGGCTTTTTCAGATGGTGTTCTTCCTCGGGGTAGAGGTAAACCCATTTCTGCCTGTTTCCTTAGGATATCTTCTTTCTGTCTAGAAGTTTTTCCTTCTAATGGAGTTATTATACCTGCGTTGAAAGCTTTTTTATAATTTTTTTTATCTGCTAAAGTTTTTGGTTGTGGAGGAAGCCCAAGTTCATCTCGGACTTGATCAATTAAGTTGCGTTCAGAGTTAGTCTTCCCCTTTGGCAAAGGAATTCCATTCATGGCTAAACCTTTAAGAATTGTCTTTTTCTGCTGCGGAGTTTTTCCTTCCAGTGGAGTTAAAAGACCTTCTTTTTTTGCTTTACGTAATTTTTCTGATGGTACTTCTGTAGCAACTGACACAACTCCAGATGATTTAATCTTTTCTATAAGTGCTTTCTCAGATAGAGTACGTCCTTCGGGTAAAGATAATCCCAGATCTCTTTGTTTTTGTAAAATTTTGAGCTTTTGTGATTTAGTTTTTCCCTCAAGAGGGGTGATCAAACCTTCGGCTTCGGCTTTTTTGTATAATTCCTTTTCTGATTTACTACGTGGCTGCGGCGGCATGGCTAGTTGTGTTTTCACTTTTTCGATCAGGTCTTTTTCTGATGTTGTTTTTGGCTCTGGTAAAGCTACACCAGATAATATTAGTTTCTTTAATGCTGCTTCCTTTTCTTCTGGTGTTTTAGCTTTTTTGATAGCTAAAAGTTCTTTACTTTTTATTTTTCGTTTTTCTTTCTTCTTTCCTTTTGCTTCTAACTCAGTAATTCCAGTTTTACGCAATTCACCTAATCGTCGCTCTTCTCTAGGAAGATGTCCACAAAGTATACAATTGCAATTATCACAATTTTTCTTTTTATAACAATCGTATAGACTTTTCATGACCTCAAACATAGCATCTGAATTACATGAACAACAGCAGCTCTCTTCTTGTGTACTAAATTGACACCGATAAACGTCCCATTTGGCAAAAGCATAATGAGGTGAAGGGTTCTGAGAAAAACGCTTATTTCGGCTGGTCTGCTGATTATGAAAAGATAAAGTTTGAAGGGACCCTGAATAGTTTAATGGTATTTGTTTATGGCTGGTGTTTAAATAACATGTAGGTGTACTTTTTTGTTTAAGTTTTGCCATGAGATGGTTAGAATCATGTGGAGATAATCTGCATTTTTTCTTTCTATGAACAATTACTGTAACGTCATTATAGAAACTCATGCTTTTTTTTAAAACCTTATTCACTGTAAAATTCTTCTTTCTTCTTTTTTTAACTTTAGGATGCACTGTATCTGTTTCTGAACTGTTATTTTGTCTGTAGTGCATGAGAAATTTTATTTTCTTATCATCCGCCATTGTCGTTTATTTCTATAATCAAACTCGTAGTCAGATTTACGATTGATAAGAATTAAAGAAATCTACAATCTCTAAAAAATAGTCTGCTATCAGAACACTTAGGACTGTATTTTATAAATCCTGCCTTGTCGTTCCTGGTGCCGCGATAAGGTCACAAATGCCGAAATTGATTCATAGATCATCGCATGCTCATAGATAATCAATATTTCAACAAAACAACTAGCATACGAGATTTAGGAAATAAAAATATTAATGGATCATATAGATTACACCCAGACGTCGCTGAGTATAATAAGTAAGTATGTGTGAGCTATAATATCACCCGGACAACAAAAAATTGAAATTTAGAATGTTTATTATTCTTTATCTTAAGTACCTATATTTAATTGACCTCACAAAATTATACAGAAGATATGACTGAACCAGAACGACAAAATCTATCTTGGTGATTTTCACTATTATATAAGCGTAAAATTAATTTACCTTCTTCAAATTTTGATCATGAATGTGTCCACTGGTTTAAGCAGTAGACACATTTAGTGTTATAAAGGAATTTTCCTTTATGTATTAAGAATATAAATATTTATTTACATAATATGTATCTCAGATTTTTCTATATTTTCGTTAACATTTTAAGCATAATTATGACAGATAATGTCAATGTTTTCTTTTTAAGTCAAGGTAATTTCAAGCTAGAATTAGAATTACTCATTGAACAGACAAGGGAACAAGTGCGAATGTCAACGTTTTTTCGGACACATGGAGCGACTCCACTCACTCACTCAGGAGCCCTCTGGCGGCATTAAGAGTGTTCATGGGTGGCTGTATCATTTAATACCAGGTGAGTCTTTGTGTGTGATCCCTAGTATTTTTACTCACACAAATCAAAGCCAATACTTCTTACACATTGATTAACATAGTTTTCATAAACGTGCTGTAAGTCCACTATGTTTCCTTAAGTCCTACACACACATGATGCTCATGATGAATAATCTAAATTCGTAGCGAATTTCATGGTTTTAATAAGTTGGTATGAGAAAATAGCTTTCCTTTTATGAAACAGTTTTACACCACACACTATTTTTTGTTTATTTAAACACAAAACTAGCTGGTGTGTCACTTATGTTTCTGCGGAGAACTGACAATTGAGTGATATCGGCGGCGTGTGACATTAGGAACGTTCGATACGTTCTTCCAAATTAAATACGGGATTTATAGACATACGGGAGTCATGCTTGGTGTCGATACAGTAACGTCAACAGCAATTTCTTAAGAAAGTAATTGTTCGCTTAAATAAATAAAACAAAACATTATTTCATGATATTACACTTACGATGATTCTTAGTACAATCTGCAATAATTAAATGCAATAATATAAAGTTGAACATAGTAGTACAAATACGATGGCTTGGTAGTCGGGGTAAATGACTACCCGTGTAGACAACGCTTCTAAGAACGACAGCCTTTTTGCCCTGTTTCATTATAAATCTAAAATTCAATAAAATCTACAAACTGTCAATAAAAAACTGACAAACTTTTCGACGAAATCAATCTAGATTCAAAAATCCGAATGGATAAATTATTTTACTTTCCAGGTATATGTAAAAGATATCAATAAAATGTTAATTTAATTATATATGCCAATTCCAATACCAAGATTGTTTTAATGTAGAATAATGGACTGTTCATGTGGCGGCATACAAAAACAATTATGTGATTGCAAAACGTACGTATACCGCTCAGATCCAAACGATACCAATATTGTATTTATGCCAATTAAACATTCTTTAAAACGCCAGGAAACCACGTTTAGAAATTTCTTGCATAATGTTTTTGATGTCTGCCTTGGATATAACGTTAGGTAAGTTAGCCAGCAGTGTTTAAACAGAGCTGTTCATATTATATTGTTAAAAGTATCTTCACATTGGGTCCCACTGGGTAAATTTCATATTTATTACTAAACATACTCTCCTTCAATCGGCGGCAAGTGATACAGTACAGGGACTCGTTTCAAAAGCCAAGACAAATTTTGAGTCGCAGAAGTAGCGGAGTAAGTGAGAGACCCTGGAACAGCTCAAACCGAAATTAAGGAAATTTGTTGCAATAATTGACGTCACTAATAGTGGACAAATGTAGTTCAAAAATGTGTAAACCCGGCAAAAGCAATATATTTAATCAATCATATTTAATATCTTTATATTTCAGGTGAATTAAACTGTACAAACAAACCAATTTAATTTAAATATATTTGTGTCTAATATTATTGTTTTGTCACCAGGTACTGTGGGTTGCGTAAATCGTCTGGGAAAAACAAAGCTATTAAAAATGCCGTAACAGATTTAATACTTTTGCTTTGTTTTCTTCTGACCAATTCTATTGTGTTTCTCACGCTTTTAACAAGAACTACAATTCATATAGGATATGTTCTATTACGTCCTGTGATTTATCTGCAAAGGTAGATAATTTATGTAACAATGACATGACAGAAAGACATGAGTGATAAACTCAGAGAATTTATTCCTCTGTAACTGATTTATAAAAACATCTGCCGATTTCTCTTCTTGGCTATCACTGAACATGGCCGACCTCTACTTACTTAAACAACAACTAGAAGGCACTCATATATGAACCATAATATGCTACTACCATCCGACTCAACCAATTTTCT
This sequence comes from Pieris rapae, assembly GCF_905147795.1. Classification (NCBI taxonomy): domain Eukaryota; kingdom Metazoa; phylum Arthropoda; class Insecta; order Lepidoptera; family Pieridae; genus Pieris; species Pieris rapae. Next base: position 7,173,031 of record NC_059534.1, on the reverse strand, counting down.
TGTACAAAACGAGCGACCCGCCCCGAATTTGCAATGGCAAACAAATTTAAAATAAGAAAATTGGTTTTTGTGTTTGCTTCTTTTATTTTTTTGTAAAACTAGGGATAAATTTAAAAAATCACTCTTTTTGGTGCGCCTTTGAAATTTATTCCACTTAGCATCATATTTTGCGATTCATTTTTATGTATTTTAAATAAACATGTTTTCTAATTTTCTAAGTGACAAACAATTCAATGTTAAACTGCAGAAGTGTGGCGTTTTTAAATATGGGATATTTTCACACCATAAATTCAAATTATTTATGGTAATGTCTTTTTTGCAGAACTTTTTGTAATAAATACCATCCGTATGAGCCTGTGGAATTGGATCGAACATAATATGGTGCTTATGAAATCTTACTATTAAAGAAAAAATAGAGTTTTGTTATTTGTAATAAAGTATAACTTATTTATAACTGTTTTTGATAATCCTTTCTATGTAGTGTAGCTATCGCTCTTAAAATGCCCATATGCGGACAGACAACCTGGTTATCATCCTAACCTAACCCTGAGCGTTCGCATTGCATTGGGTGGTGCCAGATGGAGTGCCAGCTGTCCAATGCTTTATTAATTATCAACACGGTGCGAATTTGTCAGACCATTTAACTTTTTCCCTATGCCTTAGGGTGATTTCAGACTAGCGTGTTTTCTGCGCGTATACCGGCGTTTCAGCATACGCGCTTACGCGCTTACACGGGTGTACTGCAACCGCGCGTTGTTTATTTACATATAGCCGCAGCGCTGCAGACGCGCTGCCACCGCGGCGCGGCAAATTTAAATTTAATTTAAAGTAGTTATTGTATAGTATGTATTATATTGGTTACACAATTAATTAATAATCATTATCCCAAAATAATATTATTTAATTTGCTGCAGATGAAGTAGCCATTGTACATTTTAATAAAAAAGTACATAAATATAAAAATAACGAATCATTAAAATTTGTTAACTTTCTTTTTGATCGATGAATTTTATTCCTTTTATGTATACCCTATTTTACTTTGAGGCGTAAGATTTGATTTCTTATTTATGGTTTTGACTAGTATATTCGTCTTCATAAGTGTCCCGAAAATGAAAAGAAAAATAACACGGTCTATCAATTATTTCGTAAAAAAATATTTTTTCTTGCATTAAAATAGGTTTCGTTTGTAAATATAGCATAACACTTATAATGCAATTCTACTATTTCAGTACACGTATATAACAATGAAATGTCATTCAAATATTCATTACTATTTATAGTTTCGAATCGACATAAGTACATCTGCACTCAAAGGTGTGTCCGATGCGAAATGCTTTGGCTTTAATTCGGAATTCGTCATTCTATCGTTCTGATCCGAAACATCGCCAGTTTAGCCAAATAGTAGGTCTATTGGACTATACTGGCTTGACGGATCATAAAATAGTGCCTATTATATTTATTTATGAAAAGGGTTTTTTTTGTTTATATTGACGATTGAGCTATAACGTGGTTGAATTATATTGAAACAACTACTTTACTTGTTAATTTATTCAACATTGCCAAAAAAATCTCAAACTTCGTAGCCTATATGAAAAAAAAACTAAAAATAATATAAAATTAATATTCCTCGCCACCTTCGCCCTCTCCTTCGCCAGAGTCCATGCCCACTTCTTCGTAATCCTTTTCTAAAGCAGCTAAATCTTCGCGAGCCTCTGAAAATTCACCTTCTTCCATACCTTCACCGACGTACCAGTGGACAAAAGCTCTTTTTGCGTACATCAAATCGAATTTATGGTTTAGTCGAGACCACGCTTCGGCTATAGCTGTTGTATTAGATAACATGCAAACAGCACGTTGGACTTTAGCTAAATCTCCTCCCGGTACTACAGTCGGTGGCTGATAATTTATTCCAACTTTAAACCCGGTAGGACACCAATCGACAAACTGTATAGTACGTTTAGTTTTTATTGTACCTATAGCTGCGTTCACATCTTTGGGAACCACATCACCACGATATAACATGCAGCAAGCCATGTACTTTCCATGGCGAGGATCACATTTCACCATTTGATTCGCGGGCTCAAAACAAGCATTCGTGATTTCAGCCACTGACAATTGTTCATGATAAGCTTTCTCTGCAGAAATTACGGGAGCATATGTAACTAAAGGGAAATGAATCCGTGGATACGGTACCAAGTTGGTTTGAAATTCTGTTAAATCCACATTTAAAGCACCATCGAATCTTAAAGAAGCCGTGATGGACGACACAATTTGTCCTATCAGACGATTCAAATTAGTGTAAGTGGGTCTTTCAATATCCAAATTCCTTCTGCAGATATCGTAGATAGCTTCATTGTCGACCATGAAAGCAGCGTCTGAATGTTCTAAAGTTGTATGCGTTGTAAGTATTGAATTGTACGGTTCAACAACTGCGGTCGATATTTGGGGAGCAGGATATATTGCGAATTCAAGCTTCGACTTCTTTCCATAGTCCACAGATAACCTCTCCATCAACAGAGAAGCAAATCCAGAGCCAGTTCCACCCCCAAAAGAATGAAATATGAGAAAGCCCTGAAGCCCCGTGCATTGATCGGCTAACTTTCTCACTCTATCTAATACTAAATCAACTATCTCTTTACCGATTGTGTAATGTCCTCTTGCATAGTTATTAGCGGCGTCTTCCTTACCTGTTATAAGTTGTTCGGGGTGGAAAAGTTGTCGGTAGGTCCCCGTACGAACTTCATCGACTACTGTTGGTTCCAAATCTATGAACACGGCTCTGGGAACATGCTTTCCAGCGCCCGTTTCGCTAAAAAAGGTGTTAAATGAATCGTCTCCTCCACCAACCGTTTTGTCAGAAGGCATTTGCCCATCAGGCTGGATTCCATGTTCTAAGCAATATAATTCCCAGCAGGCATTGCCGATCTGAACCCCAGCTTGTCCTCCATGTATAGATATACATTCACGCATTTTTTAGTTTTTCAATTAATTTATAATCTTAAAATAGTTTGGAGTGACTTTAATCTATTTTTATTATCACGTTGTCTCACTGCAGCTACACTTTAAATGACAAAATAAAATGTGTTTGCTTTTTCTTGCTTTCTAAATTCAAATTCAATAATTTTCTGAAATATTTTTTTTTATTAAAAGACATTAACCTCATTTACGAATTCAATATATATCTTTTTTGATTACCATATAATATCTTTATGACTCATCCTCAGATACGTGTTTTTATTTAGTAGCAGGTATCGTGTAATTATTTTATTAAATTTTTTTTTAGACCAATCCGGTAAAAGACATTTAGATAAAAGATACTTTCTTATTACTTAACATATTTAAAGAAGGAAAACGGTTTGATAAATGAAACCAAGTTAAATATTTTTAATATTTTTATAACAAGTATTAGTTCCAATAAAATTTTACAAGTTCCTTTTGTACAATTACGGGGTAATCACCGTAATGAAACTTAAAATAAATTCAGATAAGTAGTTGTGGCAAAAACTGTGGATAGTGCTTAGAAGAGTTTAAGGGTCTGTAGATTACAAGCGATGGGGCTTGGCTCCCAATAAATGCGCCATCCGTGCATCTTGCGTCCAGTCACCGACTAAATACATAGTACGAGTATATTACACATGCTTATACAGATTGTTGGCAAACCTCAAATGCACTTCATCAAAACATAAAAAACAAGACAACTATTATATAAATCAGATACAACTGTGTAATTGACTTCGTTAAATATACAATGTTAAGTCTATTTTCAATACAAGAGGCTGGGTTTCATATATCTACGAGTTGTTCTAAGTAATGATGGCAGTTAACTTATATTTTTCACGATACATTTACAATTTACACACTCTAAAATAGCAGATACATAAAATAGATTATAAGAAACATAGGAACAATCCAAATGCACAATAAAACTAATCCAAATATATCAGATAGGAGAAAGTTTTTGTGCAATTGTGAATTAATGTTGTATTTCTACGTATTCTGTACATTGTGCGCAGGAATTTGCGTATACATTTTGTGCGTCAGAGATTATTGTTAGTAAAATGGCTAATAGTGTTTGTAAATGTTGCAACCGGTGTTATCTAGGGATCAATTTTAAAGCCACATAACTTTCCTAAAACATATCCAAAGAATTCAATATATATACGGTTTTGAATGTGAAAATAAGTATAACTCGTGTATATTTTTCTGCAACTTACAGTTTAAATACTCATTAAATTAACAACTAAAATATAGAAACATGAACATGTATTGGCCAGTCATCGCACATCCAGGCAAACAGTTTAGGCCGCTTTAATAAACCTTTTTGACTTCTCCGCTCCGCTTTCAAGTATCTGGAATTGAGCAGTTAAAGGAGACACACGGATGGGCAGACATCGACTACAACCCTGAAGTAACTAGTGAACCCTAGCTAATAAATAATTAATTTTTGTCTTCTAGGGGCGTACTAGGTAAAAGCTTTACATTCTTAAAAGTTTTCACAAGTTGTATAACTTATCGTAATCTAATTTTTTCGTCAATCAAAAGTAATACAATTTTTTATTACTCCTTAAGACTAGAACATAAAAAGTCTACTTGCACATGATAAATAATAAGGTAACCATATTCTGAACTACACATAATTACCACATCGTGAAACTCAATTTATAAATTCGACTACTCAATTCCCGCAACTGCAATAAATTATTTTCGACCAGAATAATGTTTTATTTATAATTATTTATATTCATTACAATATTAATTATTATTTATGAAGCCATTTTAGATATGACTTTATTATTATTAATAAGTATAACAATAATTTATAATCATGAGCAAAAGGAGAATAAAAACATTTGTAAAGTAATATACCATGATTTATAAAAAAACAACAATAATACATAATATTATAATACAGTCACGCATTTTGGTACAAATTCGTGACAATACGCGTGAATAATATCGTTTTAGTAAGCATTAGTGCACCGGTTGTTACTATTCGACACGAGATTAAAGCTTTTAAAAAGTAAACAAATTTGTAAGAAACATCTCTTTTTAAAAAAGAGTGTGTGTACTTAGGTAAACGCGTTAGAAGTTATTCTTTGGCGTATGGAAAAAACAAAACTAGAGTGATTAACGATTAATATTAAAATTAATCAAAAAGTTTTTTTTAAATAAATAAATTATTAGTAAATACTATCACCGTCGTATATGAAATTGATTTAAAAAAACCAATAATATTTATTTATACACACTGTTTAATTGTACTGTTACGAAACACGTGTTCTAAATATAAAAATACTAGAATATGCAACTTGAACTTAGTTATCGGTCTCCATGCCGCCTAGACCTAACTTTACGATGTCGAATTTCGGTGTTAGTGTGCGCGCGCATCGTAAAAATCCTCTCTCATAATTTTTCTCCATCGCGCCAAAAGAAATATAACTTCAATAATAAGCCACATTTTAACTTAATAGATTTTATACTACAGAATTTGAATATCTCTCTTCATTAAGTAGGAGAAAAGATACCCTTGACAGATCGATTTTAAAAATTCCTGATTAGGGATCGATATTTTCTTTCAAATGAAATTGCAATACAATTTTCAATTAGTGTGTAAGTCATAATCTCGTGTCACTAATATTATAGTACCAACAACGGTACGTTCCCAATGTGACTACATTTCCCAATAAGGTCAATGTACCCGAGATACCCATTTTGTGATCTTACATTACTATGATTTAGTCGCAACTACCTACGCACTGTAGCTTTATTCAAATATAGATTAATCATCCAAAGCTTAAATAATATTTTTGCGTTTTTATAAAATACGCTTGTCTCTTATAACGCAAGTTTTAGTTAAACGAGGAACCAGTTTGTCTATGGTAAAATATATAACCAAATGGCATTTACAAAAAGAAGGATAGGCTTCGTTTATAGTTATTGTATATTTTTTCACTTAATATTAATACTTATTTTTATGTCTGCAACTGACTGGATGTTCTTATTAACCGTGGATACAGTGATATTTTAGTTATGGAATCGTGAAATGAACTCTACTTGGCAGTTAGTATTCCTTATATAACCTGCTTTTCGATTATATTACGAATCTCATTTGAAACATTTTCATCTTAATTTATTTTAATTAAATTCTCATTTAGTAAAATTTTTTGATGCATTGAAAATGGTATAAGAACCATCTTATACCGACGGTACCTAGGTATGCACTTTTATATCTTATGTCATAAAATGACAGACTAAAGTACTATATTAACTTTACGCCGTGACTTACATACTAGTTTCGTTTTATTAACCTAATCACATCAATTTAGAACATTTGTTGTGTGGTAGTGATAGAGGCACGGCCTACCGCTTGGCGCTTGAGTCCATGAAACAAGAAGTTGGCGGCGGCCTTGATCGGCGCAACGAGGGGCGCACGCGCAGTGGTCTCCCATTGTCAGACGTTGCCCTGCGTCGGGAACCGCGGCGGTGGCAGCGGCGGTGGTGGCCGACCCGCTTCCCCGCCAGCCGACGACTGTTCTGACACTGTGGCACAAGACACAGAGTTTATGTTCAGGCTTACATTCGCTAGGCTAATTTCTACTATTTGCATAATAATTTATGTTACTACTATGCACTAGTATGTATACCTAGGTTATTAAAGGGCTTACCAAATGCCCTCCTTGATTAATGATCAAATTAGGGATTATGTAGCAACTAGAAGGCTATTTCAAGAACTTTCATTTCTTACAAAAGTACTTACCTCAATAATACAGAGTACTTTCCTGTCTGTTTGTTAAACACACAAGTTTCTCCATACTATAATTACAAGTTTTAAAAATACAACCATTGATCCTTTATCATGCAGTATTAAAAACAAATGATAATATCAAAAACCAATACATCAAAAGAAAGCAAAATGACATATAATAATTACTACGTACATCGTACTTTTTGGAAATTCATATTGTAATACCTAGAGTAGGTAATGAAAGCGTGACAAACCCTACCTATACAAAATAAAAAGACCTATACTACAACACAATACGAGTCAAACTACCGTAATCCTTAATTGCTGACGTATATAACGTCAAACATCAGCAACGAGGGATACTACAACGGCTACAGTAACAAAACGTTTTGGGTGAAATGAGACTATAGAAGTATAAAGATAGTCTGTCTACTGCTGAACTTTTCTCACGTGAATCATGTTTTTCATCGATGGGGGCAGGTGGTGGCGGCGGCGGCAGCTGTTGCTCCAAAGCGTTCACACAATTCATCATGCTTCCATAGAGTCGGCTGTCGCGAAAACTGTCCCTGTACATACACCCAGCACGGTCATACCCAAGCCTAGAGGAGAAATCCATACCACATCCGTTCCCAAGTATCCGATTATACTTACAGTTTGTTTTCATAGATTTCCGCGCTATATGAAAATGAGGTTTTCGAATTTAGTCACCGCGTACCCTGACTAACTTAGCTTATCGTGTAGGAAAATAATTGTATAGACGCAAAAAAAATTATTACGTCTTTAAGAGAAGGTGATGTTATTTTCATTTTGTCCCTATTCAAAAGAAAATATAATAGATTTGTATATTTTTAGTAGAGATAAGAAATGATAAAAATATCATTTAAATATGTTGCCAATACGACAAAAGAGATTTTAATAATAGTTGACCTGGAGCACTGTATTCAAATGTTTTATTATTTTTTTTATTTAAACTAAGTTTACTGCGTAGTATACAGGCATATAAAAATACCAAACTGGGGACTTCTTAGGGAACTAGGTAGTTTAATGTAGAATACAGACAAATATTAATAGAAACCCCACGTGCAACGCGTGCCGATGGTTTATGACATAACTAAGCGATCGTGCCGTCAGGGACATGAACGTGTTGAACATCGATGTAGGTGATGTTTGGTGACGAACACATAAAGTGCACGTTGTTACAAAAATATTATATAAAAACTTTAAGAAATAACCCTAACAGGACACTTACCTGCCATTTGAATTTCGGAACAACGCTAATATCTCCTCAAAGGTCTTGTTTTTTGTTTCAGGAACTTTTTTATACGTAAATATCCAAAAAATTGCAAGGAATACACTAAAAGGCAGGAATGTATAGTTTTCCAGTAGGGCCTGAAAATAAATGTATGGATAAATAACTAATTCCTGTATTATACGTTAGGAACCGTATCGAATGTTGTTATATGACGTATAATTTCATGACATTAAGGGCCTGTTTCACAATGTCCGGATAAGTTCCAAATAAGCTATTTGTTACTTATTTGTAGGATAAACAGTATTTTTGCGTTTCACGACTGTCAGATAGCGCTATATGTCATGAAATGCCAAGTATCTTATTCGGAACTTTTATCTTTCGAATAATTTATGTGTTGCATAGCTATACGGCACTTTATCCATACATTGTGAAACAGGCCCTTAGATAGTGATAATTACCTTCATGCTCGGAAAGCCGATTCCAACTACGAAATTGGCCATCCAATTTACTAAAACAGCGATTGCCATTGCGCTCGGCCTAGGTCCTTGTGAGAAGAGTTCGGCAGTGATTAACCAAGGAATTGAACCAGGCCCCACAGCGAAGAACACTACGAAGCTGAGCGTTGACACCACGGACAGGTAGCTCATCCAGTCTATCATTTCCTGTACATAGCCGAAAAACTCCTATCAGGGGATAGCATGATAGTTCTTTCCTGTAACCGACCGAGGCCGAAATAAATCGCAAACATAAATGTTACCACACACTTGTCTGTCTGTGTATGTGATTTTAGTTCAGTTGTTTACTATCTGTGGCTCAACACAAGTGCTAGATGAGCAGTGAGACAATTGAAAAAAAAAACTGTTTCAAGAAGCGATCTTCAGAAAGAATAAGAAACTGTGCTAGTATTTAGCGAGTGAAGTAAACCCGTTGTTTTGGCTGTATTGCGTTTGCGTGAAGTGCTTTCTGCTTGTGAGCAGATTTGTGTGAAATATCACTTCAGTATCCGCGTGCGACAGAGCGTCTCGTGAATAAAACTCTTTTCTTTTATATCTCAACTTCGTGTAAGTAACAAAAATGTGTATGGTGCTGTATGGATGATGTACATTTACTAACATTTATATTTGACAATTTATTTCATATACAACGTTTCCTAAATAGAGTACGGTTTCGGAAACAGGAAAGTCGTAGTGGGGGGAGGTGATATCTACTGCGAAGCGAAAGCAAAATAATATCAACACATGCACTAAAAATGGCTGGCTGAAGGCGAAAGTTGTGTAAGATTTAGTAGAATTTCTTTAATTATTAGGGTGTTGAGGTTTCTATGGTCAATTCATGAAAATGGAAAGTTATTTTTCTGTTGTACAAAAATGCAATACGAAAAGTCAAATGTACCTTTAAGGTGATTTTAATGAAAATCATTAAAAAACAAGCGTGCAAAGCAAAATATGATATGATTATTATCATTAGCAGGTGTTTTTGTAATCGTTAAAATATCTGAATAAATTGCTACTTTAAAAAACACCTCCTTATAATATATTAACATAATTCATGCTCTATTAAAGCAATACTTAATCCAAGTATAACGAAATTGTCGAATTTTAAGACAATAATAATTAATTAATTAATATAATTATAACTGGTTTAAGCATTACACGCGACTTTATTTAATAGTTAGCTTAGAATATAGAACTAAATCCAACTATTATAAGTTATGTGTATCTAAATCATCATTTCTGACGACAGTAAAAACATACTTATTAATTAAGATTAATACTATTATAACTAGTCTCAAATTCATCTAAAGGTAGCCTCATACAACAATTGAATGTTTTAATATCAGTAGATTTCTTTTTTGTTAGTAAATTAAAGGTTCTTCTTAAATATAGTGAATTTTGAACACATATACTGAACTGCAAAATAATGTTTATTTTTACATTAATCCACAGCTCATCAGATCTGTATTAAACACACCTTTATAAGGAATGAGATGGTGATGAATATAGAGAAGATAAACATTCCCCCAAGACCGTAAAGATGAAGGGTTCGGCGTCCGGTGCGATCCATGAGTGGTAAGGAGACCAGGGTCATCCCTACCATTATAGCCCCGATACCCATTGTTGCGAACTTCGCTGACTCTTCGGTAAGCCCCGAAGAAGTAAACAGAGACGTTGAGTAGTAGAACACCTGTATGAAACATCTATCAATTTAGGTTTTATTCTTCTTATACACACTTTAAATATGAATAAGGCCTATCTATTTGTAAATCCTCTTTATACAGATTACGCAAAGGAATTTTTTTTAATAACGTTGTATTTGTTAATAAAACAATAAACAAAATAAGTTACCGCATTAATTCCGCTAAGCTGTTGCGACAGTTGCATCACGACACCAATGAGCAGTGGGGCGCGAAGAGTAGGGGAACACAGTAGCTCTCTCATTGATATCGATGCTTCTGCCTGTTGAGCTCTTTCTTCAGCACGCATCTCCTCTATATCTTCTTCCACCTTTAAAAATTGTTACCAGATTATTATGTGATCATAGAAATATAAAGCATTTTTTAATATATAAAACAAAATATTACTTGGTTACTAGCTCGTAATCTTCTCAATGCCCGTCGTGCTTCCTCTTCCCATTGGCGAGTGATAAGCAGATAGCGAGGAGATTCAGGACAAGCAGGCAAGAGCAAAAGCTGCAAAATAGCTGGGCATACCGCCAAACCTAGCCAAAAATTGTTTTAACAATTAAATCCCTTGAAATTTTTTAATATAATTACTACTTCTTGAAAATAGGAGTCCTCAAAGACAATTTACAAATAAGTATAGATTATACTAAATAATAATATTTACCGAGAAGTATGGGCCAGCCCTCATCGGTGCCAAGTATTTGCTCGATGCCAAGAACTTGGGATAGAAGCAAACCTACAGTGACAGCTAGCTGATTTACCGTGCCCAATCCACCGCGAAGGTTTAAGGGCGCAATCTCAGATATGTACATTGGCACTAATGACGTATTTAGCCCTGAAATTTTAATGACATTAATAGTTGATTAGCTCCAATTCTGGATTCTTCGCTGGTTCCAATGAAACCTGATATTGTAAGAATTTTATACGCATAACAGTTTGTTAGTAGTTGTTGATAAATACGTTGTGTTAGCTCCTGTCTGGATTTTCATATTACCATTACTTTTTCTTATATTATTTTGAGTTGTTACTTAATATTACAGAACATATATGATTAATATAAATTGAATTGCGCCAACATGAGCGATGATAACACGTAAAAATTTAGGCTTGTTCTATACATACTTTGTAGGGTTTATACCATGAGAGAGTGTAATGACCATATAGTATAGGCTAGAGCATATATAATTGAACATTTCCGTTTTTCTTTAAATAGCAACAACTTCCTCTATATTTACCGCAATTGACTCCAATGATGAATCTACCGAAGAACAGCATTTCATAGCAATGCGATATCTTTGTGAATCCCATAAGACTCGCGCCGCTAATACCAAGAATGTTATTGAGCAATAATCCACCTTTCCTAATAAGAGAGACAAAACCAATTAAAACAAAAAAAAATCAAAGTTGTTACATTCCTTGCTCGTTGCAAGTCTATTTAAGCGATTGAACCATTAGCTATTATCGGTGACGTAATTGATGTACAACCCGAATTCCTGGGTTAGTTTCCTAGCTAAACAATTTTGGTGGTTATCTGCACTAACACAGAGCGATTAAATCAGAAATAGAAATGTTTTTGTTCTAGACCTCATTCAGAGGTTATCGTAATAATTAGACTGAACAATAAGAGATGCATGGTGAGGAGACCTATTTTTTTATGTACCTTCCAAATCGATTTGCGATCATTCCACCCGAGAAACCGCCAAGCATTCCACCAATTGCAAAGATGCTCACTGCGATGGAATACAATGTATTGACGGCATCATCCTGGATATCCTTGCCGTAACGGTCCTTGTAAACGTCTTTCATAAAGTTTTCGATGTTCTGGAGAGAATAATATATATTGAAATGACTAAAGTTGAGCAAGAATTCTTCAGAAAATTTATGATCTTTTTTAATGTCGGTTGAATAGTCCAATTTTTCATTTCTTTGAATCCACTCTTTCATTTCTTTCAATCCACACTTTCATATCTTTCAATCCTTTTGATGTAAAAGATAAGAAAAGATAGTGAAAATAAGGATTTTTCTTTAAAATGAAGTCTTAAGCTTATCATTTGTATTCATCTTAAAATAAATAAGGCACGCTTCTGATGAATGCCACTTTAATATTTAATATAATAATAATTACGTTTGTTAACAATTATTTGTTATGAAGACGTATGAATGTATGAGAACGTCATACATTCATATCATCAGTTATTGAATAATTTATTTTATATTACATGGAACTACTAAAACTATCCCTTTGAGATAAAATATCTCTATATAGATATATATTCAGTTTTATTCTTTTATAGCCTTTTCTCGAAAGACAACATTAGTTAAAACAGTAAAATACTGATTTCCTTTTATTAATAAATATCAATTTTGAAAAATATATAATTTTTTTCACTAAATACATATGCGGCCGTGACTCAAGTTCTCCTTGCTCATAATATGTTTGTAACGTAACTATCACATAAATTACTATTTATGGTGGCGTATGATAGAGCTTTCTCTTGCGTAGCTTTTTCTTTAACAAGACGACGAGCATGCATTCTGTTGCCTCGATTTTTTAAATAAGAATACTGTAGGGAGCAGTTTCAACACCCAACTACCAAACAACTTTTTCAGGGCAATATTATTTTCCGCCATTTAGGCTATTCATAGGGGGTTAATACAATATTTATCTCACTCTGCCAGGAGCGTTGATGACGCCAGTGTTGTAACCGAATTGCAGCATACCGAGGACTGCGGCTAAGATGGCATATGACAGGAAGAATGTTAAGCCCTAAAAATAAAAACACATTTAAATAAACATAAAAAAATAATAAATAAATAAATTTTATTGAACAATTTAGGGTAATATTAAGAATTCATTTTTCGAAACAAATCTGTAAACATTTAACATCATAACTTAAATTAATCGCCTGGTTGTTTAGTAATAATTTTCTCTACCATATTTCGTAAGTAGAATATTTCAAACCAATTTAGTTATTAAAATATTGCTCACTATGAACAAACTCACAGATATAATTTGTAAAGATACGTATTACCAAATTTATATGACAATATTTTATGTTAGTAGCAGTTTTTATTATGAAATTAAATATACTTACTTGCTCAAGAAGTCTCAGCTTCCGCCTTTGAGTATGCTCTTCAAGTCTATCGACATATTCTCGCAACTCCTCGATTTCTTCCTTCACCTGCTGTACAGTATCCAATTCTTGCTTGATGGCAACCATGTCTCGTTTTACCTAAAAAAAACTTTCCTCTTAAACGCCCAGGACATTATATTACCTATTCAGCATCAGTTTTATTGATTATGATTTAAGATAATATCTCCAGAATCTCTCTGCTGCTTCTAGAATAGAAGCCGGGCAAACTATTTGGGTTGCCCTACAATCTTCTTTCCGGTACACTCTTGACAGATAGGTCGTGATCGCTATGTAGTAGTGGTATTAGAAGAAGCAGATGTGATGCGCTTCGCGACGTTCGCCATCATTGTCTATTAGAGGTCATCCTGCACGCATTGACAGATGACTTTCAGCGGGGTCTAGTGCCTCCCACCTTCCCCTTAGACGACTAGGCGTTCTCTGGACTTATCACCACGCCAAGATTCTTACACGAAGAATGTAAGGATGCGAGATTGTACTGTTGAAAATAGACTCCAATAACACTACAGGATGACATAACAAGAAGTCGACAGAAAGATTTTCTTGTGTTTTTACTTAACAGGCGCCCATAATATTTATTTGTCGATACCGATGATATAAGTTGGTGACAAGTTCAGTAACAGGCTGATACTCACCTCAGATACTTCGCTTTGACATGATTCAACACTCTTGGTGAGTTCTTGGAGTTGCGTGCGGATCTCGCATAGAGCCACCGTGGTCTCGAGCTGTCGGTCGCCACGCTGTAACTCGTCCAGCTTGGCGGAAAGATTCATACTCATCACGCTCACCTGTCTCTGAAGGCTGAATTTGTATTAAATCTATTAATATATAAACGTAGGAACTGTAGGTAACGTATTCTTAATCATGATGTAGAAGATCAAGCTGCTTCGTAGCATAAAAAGTTATTCATTTTTCAAAATTATTGCTCTAAAGTGAACCTCAAAGTTGGAATTTTCAATCTTTATAACCTAAAGTCACTCTAAGCATACACTCATTTAAAATGTATTCATAAACAGAAGGAAAATAAAATGTAATAGTTGTCAGCGTCAGTTTTGATATAAAACTAAATAAATATTTTAAAGCAATAATTGGTTGTAAAAAAAACATGTCTAAATTATAAATGTTATTGTTTAAAAATTATATTAATTCCCTGATATTTAAATTAAATTTTCTTAATTTAATTAATTAAAAACATACCTCATTCACCAAATTACAGGTATGTATTAGGTATATTAATCAATTATACCAATGAAATTCAACTTAATATGGTCGTAAAATACTTACAATTTTTTTTTGTGATTCATACGACGTTGTAAATTACATTTATATATCATTAATGGTCAAGAAATGAAAATCAATTGCGGAAATGCGAATGAGATTTTAATTTATTTACAAAAATCAAATGAATACATTATTCTGTGAAATGTATATTATTATCTAAATGTAAAGCAACAAAAATAAAAAGCTATATATATACAAATATATAATTGGGAAGTCTTTTCTAGTGTATTTTTAGAAAACTTCACATAGGTCTAAATGTTATTTATTTTAATATCTTCACTAAAAAACTATTGAAAATACAACACCTTCAAACACATGCAAGCGCCTCATTGCAGAAAGAATAATTGAATCAATTTTAATATTAATGTTTCTAATAAAATCGCGATTTCAGTGAAAGCGACAACGTGTTCGACTCCGTGACAAAACAAGATATGTCATGGCCATTGTATCTAATGCTCGGAAGTACGGTGAACTTTAGTTCGATGTTATCATGTTATGAAGTAAAGTGAATGATTGTTGAGACGTCGCGAGTTGCATCATTCTAATATCTGTAATAAAGGATATTTTGGATGCCAAGCCAAGGTGAAAAATGTATAGACACATCGACACACAGAGTTCATGAATCGACTATGCAATGAAGCCAGTAACAGAGGCAGAAAGCTAAGGTTTTCGACATTTCTCTAGGGTCACACGTACCTAAGAAGAAGTTCCCTGAGTGTCGCCTCGTCTTCCTCCGTCGGCGCATATCGTGTCAGCTTGCCGCCGGCCTCGCGGCCCACATGTTCCGGTACCACTGTATCAAAATCCTCTTTTATTTTCCTATATGCTGTCGAAAGCTTTTCTGACTCCGTCATTAACTGCTCTTTTCATCCTTATACATTTGGGACGCGAGCGATGTTCATTCTGATTACCTTCTATAAATATGTTCTTATGTATAGAAAATTTTCGTTAAAAATAGTTGATTGATTGCATATAATTAGCTGAATACATCGATTAATTAGATAACGATATAAATAAAATACATCTTAAAATAAAAAATTAACTGTTATTACATTTCCACTTGAAAGGAATTTAAACATATATCATCCCTATCAAATGTATGTACTTCATAACTTAAAATCGAACCAACATTGTCACCGTACTGCCAATTAGTGCCAATGGCCACGACAAAAAATCAAATTGTCTCAATAAAAGAATATTTTGCGCAATGTTTGTTGAAAGGTATAAGTGCTATAACGTATATTGTATAATCGGAGTGAAAAGAAAAACCTAGATTTCACAACACATTATTTTGTTTATTTTAAAAATTACACTCAGAAGATATCGAATTATCGATATGTCTAAGAACGTGATGTCAATACTCCGTCGGTGTTTTCGATGAGTATAAATATACTATTATTTATGTAAGAGAAGCGAAGCACTAACTATTTTATTGGAAAATAATACAAAAGTAACGCTCGCAACAAAATTTTAAATAAATCATGCATCACATATATACCACATATTGATTCTTGATTGTTTGAAAAATTATTGGTATATTTTTCACTCACTCAGGCACCTGTGACCAACCAGGTTCGTAAAATACAGGTCAAGTCATCATTATTTCAAACTATAAAATATATATGAACAATTATGAAATTATGCTAAATCTATAATGTGTTATTTCACAAAGAACTTTAGCAACATAATAATATATTAATGTTTATATATTTTGAATATATTTATTTAATATATATATAAAATTGAAATATTACAATTTTAGTTTTTAAGATTTGATAAGTTGAGTATCGATCCAACTTTGAACATTTATTATTTATGGAAAGTTCATAATATAATGTAGTATTACAAATGTAGACTTGCGTTGTTGGTTTCAAATAATCTTATTAGTTTCAAAGTACGTATTACAACGATCCTATAAGCCCAATTGATCGAGTCAAACACTACATAATAGTCTTACTTCTAAAGCCTTCTTAAAACAAGACAAAGTTTGTATATGGGGGAAATTTCAGAAGATTTTAATATTAAGTTGAAGGTTTTAATTGTTCTCGGGGGTTTTAATGCAACCGGTAAGACTTAGTCCTCAAGAATTTTTAATTAAATTATACTTTTACTTGTATTTTTTATATAATTATAATTTGTGTAATTTTTTTATTTAATTTTTACCTGAAATTTGGTCTATTGGTGAGTAAAGCGGGGGTTCGTCTCCCCCGGCCTGTTGGTGCTCAAGCAGACGATGGCACGACTGTCTCATGAGCGCTCCCGGCACTGTAAATATAATGAAATTATTAGCTAAGTATTCGAATTATTCGAATAAGTAATAATAACAGTAGTAATTGAAATAGTATCGCAAAACAGCAAGAAAATGCTGCTAGCGGTAAAGCTACACTGCCACAGGGACCAACCTTTTATTTTGTTTTGATTTTCTTTTTAATAATTACTTTATATTGTAAATCTTGTTTAATTATATAAAATTTCTTTTAAAAGAAAGATTATTCGATAATTACTTTTTGCCTATTTCGAACCAAAAGCAGTTAATCTGACGCATAGAATACTAGCCCCAAAGTAATCCGTGCCACATATACATCCATACATATGGAATGTAACGATAATTAAAAATCTTTTGTATCGGATTAGTGTGGATCCTATTAACAAATTAATTATACTTTGCACAAACGCAATAATTAAATTACAGATTAATTCAGTGTTTTAACATTACATAATATGTTTTGAGCAATTTTTGGGTATAGCGATTGCTATGCATACCTACGAGCGAATATATCGAGACTCCGATGTGTTCGGATCGATTGGCAGGTGCAACAAAAGTACTTTAATTGAATACAGTTTTGGTTATTTTTAAATATAAGCTTCTATTTCCCAAGCTTTTCAACGGTACCGTATTTCCACTGCAATTTGAGC
This sequence comes from Pieris rapae, assembly GCF_905147795.1. NCBI lineage: Eukaryota > Metazoa > Arthropoda > Insecta > Lepidoptera > Pieridae > Pieris > Pieris rapae. The sequence goes on along the minus strand of NC_059534.1, from coordinate 7,155,503 downwards.
TATTAGTGGTTAGAATTCTATAAAGTCTAAGTAGGGTATTCGTGTGCATGTATAGAAATAATCTCTTTTACACCTACGAGTATATTAATAACTTTACCTTTATTCTAGTTATTGTCATTTGACTACGAGCGATGTCAATTTATTCGACGACATTGTGTCTGAAACAAAAGATACAAAATTAAAAATGGACACTCAGTTGGTATAGAAATATAAAAAGTAACTTAAAGTAATTTCCTTCGCAATGAATGCTATTCTGTGTTTAAATTCTGATTATTATTTACTAAAAATATTTCATAAAGCAACAGTCGCATAGATTATAGTTGAAGTAGATCAGTACATTCAAAACATATTGTACAAACCCGAGTCCGTCCTAACATGGAATAAGATTTACAAAGAATCACACGCATACATACATAAATAATCGCGATACAGTCTTGAAAAACAAAATCCAAATAATATAACTGAAGATATCTAACAACAGCCTGATCCTGGCCATGGAGTAACAAGGAAGCTATCCTATCATCATTGATCTGGAAGTGGGATTTGAAGCTGAAAACAGCTGCTGAAAAGCTGGAGGCCTTTACCCGTGAAGAAGTTATGAACATCAATGGTATTAGAAAGTTAGGATATCGAGTAGGAAGAGAAGAAAATGTACCTAAACGGTCTACTCAACATTTGTAAACATAAATTATAAATACTCTCAAACTTATACCACTGCACTCGCGATACCTCTAGCATCGAGAGTGTCCATGGGCGGCGGTATCCCTTAACATCAAGCGAGCCTCCTGCACGTTGTTCTATAAAAAAAGTAACTGCGATACACGGAACAGAAGGGAATTAAAATAATATATAATCATTGTGATTGCTTTGTAAATCTTTAAAAAATATTTAAAAACAAAAAAATCTTAAGCCGAAACATAAGTCCCGTAAAAAATGAGAAATCGTTGAATACGTCACTGTCCCACTTAAAAATATTACAGATCCAAATACAAATCTACAACAGCGATGTTAAAAGTTAATGAGTATTGAAATGGGTATAGCGTGTTAATAATAATACTTAAAACCGATATCATAATTCACTGTAGCATTTGTAATTATGAAAACTTACCTTATTTATCTATAAATAAATATCGAGACGGCCAGGAGGTACAGATAATTTAAAATTGCATTTATTACTGCTAAGACTAACCATGTGCCCTACTCTAATGGCTGAATGACTATGTCGGAGCTTTGACTGGGATCGCGCATGCGCCATAGAAGCTTGATAAACCTTGTAAATGCACGAGCCTGCAACATACTATCTATTGGACTCTGATGAAGCCTGAGACGGTAGTATAGAAATGTTTGATAAAATTTTTCAACATTCCTTATTAAATGTTCGCTTTTGCTTCATAATGATTTTCTTTGAATACCTGACACTGATACATTTGATCCCTCAGACAGTCTAACGTTGGACGTCGGATTTAAGATTGAAGAGATTTATTATGTACTTTCACTCTAAAACTTATCTATATTAAATATAACATGTCTCAGTCATAGGTACTAAAAGGCTCTATAGAGATGTTTCCATATAATGCAATCATTAAAACGGCAGATACTGATCAATAAAATGTGATAAGAACTCGTAAATACGGGTTTTAGCACAATGATTTGAAAATGCAATTAAATTTTTACTGTGTTTGACAGTTATCAACGATATTTTTTAGACTTAAAAATAATATAATATTTCTAAATTCTAGTTGTATCCGCTATTTTTTTAATATTATTTAATTAATAAATAACATGCCAAAACAAAAGGTACAATAGGTGTAATTTGGTTAGCAATACGAAGTTGCATCCGAGTTCTGAATATAGCTAACATAGCTTAGTTAAATACCTATCAGGTAAATTAACAGAGCGCTTAATTAACACTCATGAACTCTGACACCGAAGATTAGATGGAACTAGTAACTAAATAAGGACAAAGTTCACGGAAATGCTAGATTTAGTTGCGAACTCTATGAGAGTATTTATTATATAGGAGCTTAATTAAACGAATATTTAACTCTTAATTACCTCTATACACAATTTACCTATTTCAGTGTTGATTTCATGAATAATTCACCACTTGCTACGGAATAGTATTTCAATTCAATATTTTGGTACGTTTTATCAGCGGTGCAGTCTCGCGACCTCTCCATGGGTCATGACATTTTCGCTGGTAGTTATTTTTACGTTCGGTTTCTAAATTCAAATGTTAAATGTCTATGATTTATTATTCAGCATTTTTCAAATATCGACATTTAAGTCAATTGAGTTTTTAATTGAAAATTGCTTCTTCAACGAGCAAGCAATTTTCGATACTCAAAATAAGTGTCGCAACCAGTTTGTCGACAGTTTTTTGTATAAAACGCACAAGTGAAATTTAGTTCATATTTAATCGAACCGTAACTCATTAAATTAAACAAATCCCATTATCTTATTATTCTTTTTTTAATCATTTCTATGACAAGATGTCATTGATGATGATGTTACTCTAGCTTAATAAGCCTGTATCTGTAACCTAGTTATCGTTAAAAAAGTTTAACAGCAATTTTAAATAACTTAACTTATTATTATGACATTATGTTAATGTTTGTATTTTTTTGCATGCCTATTTATATATGGGCGATTGGGCGGATTTGTATAACTAATCTAATTGTATCAATATCTTAGATTTAAGTTGGTTCGTAAAGACTGCTTGTTTGTTTTTATAATTCAAAATAATAAACATGTACAATAATTGTTGTTTTAAGTATTATTTACTTCAAAATTGTGTATTCCTTGAGTTATAGATACCACCTGTTGATGATCAATTCAGCTTTGTCGAGCTATTGAGAAAGTGCTTGAAACACGTTCAAAGACTTAGTATAAAATATACATCAACAAATCGGGGAGTTACACATGAATGCAAAATACATCTATAAATAATATTGCTAGCTACCTACATCTTTGCTAAATTTTGGTAAAAGTTATGCAAGTACAATTAATAATAATAAAAATATTATGAATACGGCTAATTAATTGTAGTTATTAAATATAAGACTTATTTATTTTAGACGCTGTTTATTGGCTACTGAGATTTACATAGACGTACTAGAAACCATGTACTAAGTGATTTAGAGGATCAAAGGATACGGTAACATGACCCGTACCAAGGCTTAAAAGGTCTTTTATATGCAACGAGACAGGTCCACTGAGAAATTTATAAGGAACAATGCACAACTCGGCTCTAAGGACGCCTGTGCCATCTGACATTATACAAAATAATTATAAAGCAAAAATAAAATAAATTAATTAATCAGTGGCGCTACTACCTCTTTTAGGTATTGACCTCTGAGTTCTGAATCTGTTTCATGAACATTTTTATGTATAATAGACAAGTAGGTGATCAGCTTCCAGTGCCTGACACACATCGTCGACTTTTTGGGTCTAAGACATGTCGTTTTTCTCACGTTGATTTCCATCACCGTTCAAGCAAATGTTAAATGCGCATATAAAAAGAAAGTCCATTGGTGCACAGCCAGGGATCGAACCTACGACCTCTGGTATGAGAGTCGCACTCTGAAGCCACTAGGCCAACACTGCTCTGATTATAAAGCAACCCTGGTTTTAAAATCAGGATTGAACCTGTGACAAAATTTAATGAAGGTGAAAATAAAGTCTTGAATAAACTTAAGACTATGTCAAAACTTGCACCTAATTTGAATAATACGAATAATAAATACTCTAATGGCTGGTTGTCTGAAAATGGTGAAAAAGTGTAAAGAACCCAATTACAAATACGCTATATCGCCGTGGTAACAAATGTATTTATAATCTTCATTTTAACATGAAAAATAATAGTAACATACTTAGTGCTGTATATAGTCGACGTTTCATATTTGTTTTTTATATTAAAACTTGGTCTAGTTTCTTCTTATTCCATTGGTACATATTCCACCGTAAAATGTACTCTAAATAAGTTAAATATATTATTTTTGAACTAGCCTTCTTAGGATATAAGTTCTTTATTTTTATTAAAGAGAAAAATTCTTTTAAATATTCATATTATTTTTATTCTTGGAAATTCTCATTTCCGCTTATGCTATCAAAGCAAACTAAATGGAAATATATTTTGTTTTATAATAAATTTCAAATGAATCTCAGCAAAGCTTACAGTTTTCTATTACGTTTAAACATAAATTTCTCTGAAACGGCAATGAGAAACTGCGTCAAAGATACCTTTTTAATTATTATATTTTTGCATCTATGTTGAAAATCCTTTAGGTCGAGTAAAAGCAAAGAGGTGCAATTAATGAACACAAAGCTTAAAGTGCCTCCAGAAGAGAATTATAGCATATTTAAGTTGTATTTTACTTTATGACTGTTTTGTTTACTATTTTTTTTTATTTTGTGTAAAAAAAAATTCTTAGTTTTTGAGCCAGAATAAAATTATATTATTATTGCCTCGATATTAATATTCACCCCTTCGCCCTTTAGAAAAAGGTTTCTCTAAATTTAACTTCAAACTAAATTTGAATTAGCTCTCACCATAATATTTGCTCTATCGCTTTTTAATAATAATAAATAGCATGGAGACATATCTAAGTATACTGATCTAATATGACAATTGTGTGCTTGAAACACGATGTCGATGTTTTCGTCACCACCGTACCAGTAGGTCATAAAACATACTAAACATAATAATATATTGGAACGGTCCTGCCTAAAACGCATAGACACTATATTAAAAAAAGTAATTGTTAAATTGTCTAACATTATAAGTTTTTTAAAATATGTTCGTTTGTAGTCCAGGAAGTCTGTTCTCTTGCAGGTGCTGCTTATTCAGAATAATAAACGCGTAAACAATTAGCACATCAAATCTAATAGGCTATTGTAATTATATGAAGAATTATAAAAAAACCCAATATCAAAGTAGAGACGTATAGATAACGTCACTTATGACGTTTCGAAGCTTGCTAGAATACTCTTTAACGATTAAATTAAGGTGTAGTTACTGTATTATAAGAACTGCAATCTTTTAACAGTATTCTATATTTTACCGACTTAATAAGCGGTCTGCATATTCTGTACAATGGACGCCACGCTTTATATACTTTAAGACAATAAGTTTATAAGCTTCTTAGTATAGATCCTGTCTTTCAGAATTTCTCAGTTTCTGTGTACAGAAGCTTAACCAACTGGAAGGACCAAAACTTAGATAGAAATCATTTGCTTTTCCTATTAATACCGTAAACCTATGCATTTCATATATTTCATAATAGCAGTGAAATATACAAACACTCGTTATTTTAAGTAATACGTAATGATATTCTTATCGGTTTAAATCGAATTTTAGTTTCAATCATTTTACTAATAATAATATTCTAGTGGCGCTAAAACCCTATATATATCTTTGATATTTTTCTTCCATCGACAAGTACTTATGTCGTAATTTTTTGCATTTGAGGCATGTCAAGGCACCTCAGGCCTCAGGCCATGAGTAACAGAGTCGCACGCTGGTGCCACTAGGCCAACACAATTTTTTTTTCTCAAATAAAATAATATTTTTTTCAATGAAACATATTTTATGGTATAATCTAAGATACTTCAAAGTAGATGCAAACTGATAAGCTAAGAATATATATATATATATATATATATATATATAATAAATGGAAAGGCAAGAATCCAAAAAACACATAAGTAAAGTAAGAGAAAATATATTAAGTATAAAGTTAGACAATTTAACTTTATTTTTGTTCAGATTTAATTATTATATTCATATTACTAAACATAACAATCAAATATATAATTCCTAACCTACATAGTAATAAAAAAATAATCTATAAGAAAATTGATATACTGTTAAAAATAAAAATAATAATAATTTTTACATATATTGTTTTCAGTATAATTCATTTTGTAACGTGTTGGCCTTGTGGCATCAGCGTGTAACTGTCATCCCTGAGGTCGCAGATTCGGTCCATGGCTTGCCTATTAGATTGAGAAATGATTATGATACACAATATATAGAAATCTGGGACCTTAAAATGATGCAGCGCCACTAGTTTTATTCTTATAATATCAAAACTTTTATTAATTTATTTGTTAGTCCGAAATCATTAGTAGGTAATCCTTGAAATGTGAGTCAATTCTATAAATATGACTACGGCGTAGCGATCAACACCGCAGAATTTAAGTTTGCATTTGTAAATGATAGAAAATTACAAAAATGTTGATAAAAATAATAAATTGAAGCAGAAATATGCATTTGGCAGGTGGAGGTTAAGCATTAATGGAAAGTGGTGCAAGGACGGTGGGCGTATGACGACCATGGAATTGTGTCATAGTATTATACCAATTCGCTAAACTTTACCCCAATGGCATACATTTCGTGACTACACAATACCGACAAATTTATCTAATATTTTTATTTTCTAACAGTTTTAAAATCTTCTCCTATTGAATTCTATTATTCAACTTAGTTTTTATGATTTTATGTCGTAATTAAAACAAAAACATATTGTGCTTCGATAGAAATGACTTGGTTGTATGTACGAAAGGATTAAATGCTTTAATTTAAGTACATATAGCTATTGATTTAAACAAAACAGCCTACGTCTTTTCTGACCCACTTATTTGGTGAATGAAGGTTAGCTATGCAAAAGTCTAATTTATCAGAATCCAGTGATATACCAAAGACAAATATAGGGTATATATCAAATAAACGAATAATAACAGTCCAAATATAAACAAAATAATAGAAATAAACTTAAATGTAATTCTGAATTTCTTAATGTACCTACTAGTATTTACGTATTCATTTACTACCAATTCATGGATAATGTGATATTAAGAAGCCTGTTTAAGTTTTCGCATGGCTGTATTAAAAGGAAAATTTCAATCACTGTTTATAAAACGAACACATTACTATGTCCCACCATCCTGGCGTCCGCTAAATATGATCGATTTCTACCAGGCTTTAGGAACAATTGACAATCGCATAGCGCACAGTAATTAAAATTCGCTCCGCAAATCAAAAAACTTATTTTTATAAGCTAAAAGCATCCAGGTCTATGGGTGACCGATCCGTTTAAAAATTATTTTCAGGTTTAAAATAATTATTGTCGACAAACCAATACTTGGAAATAATCAAATTACAAAAATTTTACTTAATTTTTACAAGAAACGCAAATATATTTAATTATTGGGATAAGTTTCACATTAACGGACACCGTCCGTCTCGTTCTTTAAATGTGCTTTTCTCTTTCTGGTTTGAGATATCGACAGACGCACTTACATAAACGGATCTCACTGACAGATTTGGATGATATACTGCAATATCTCGCTGGGTCCTTTTGAATTATCAACTACCCGAAAGCGAATACCATAGACGTACCTGATGGTATTTCCTTGAACTAACGCTGGTGCCGCAGACGGGGGTGTAAGTTATTCGGAAATTCGCCACTCCACATCCACCTAGCCGAAACGATTAGCTCCAGCCCATAGCCACACCGCGGCCCGCAGCACCTTCCCCAATCGATTTTTTGTAGGCAATCCGGTCACACATGGAGGATAGTCCAGCCAGACCCGGCGGCGGCGGCGGCGGGGCGTGTACGTAAATCTGCCGAGACCGCCGAGCTCGACCGCGACAAACGCGCGTTTAATCCAACTCTTATTTCGGTCGATGCGATAGCAGAGAAGATTCGCGCATGACTACAGCGGGAGAGTGGACGCCCCGGCGAGCTCTGTATGTAGCAACGTGCGCACTGAGACGCGCACAATCGATACAAGGAGGCGTGCGCTGCGGCTCGCCCGAAGCCAACCCTACACAACTACAATCTTCCTTTATACACTCGATGACGTTAAGGAACGACGTCATTCTGTTGATACGGTCACATGAAAGCGCATCCGTTTATGTGCGGGCGCAAGACACCCCCAACAGAAAGGATATAAGACAAAAAGTTTTGACAAAATGGAAATTCTATACATATCGTAGAGGAATAAAATTAGCTGTTGCAGAATGATTTGCGACTATGAAATGAAAACAAAAAAGTAATAATATATAAAATAATGTATAAGAAAACTGGGTTTTTCAGTTCAGATTTAGTCGGCTTGAGATGAGTAGCTTTGATTAAAACTTGATTATAACAGTTGTTCATTGCGTTAAGGATTTCGTAGTTTCAATTATTGGTTTTGCCGAACACAATGACAAATAAAATACATATATTATGTTTTATATATACTTATATGTTTAAACGGTGTCGATCAGTTTTTGGGTAATTTTTAAAAACTTCTTAAATTTATTTCAAATGTGATATGCTATGCATTTTGTGCTCAATAATTAAGTATCGTAAATCGCAATCATCTAACAAAAGCATCGCGTCCTGAGCAGTGGGCTAGATCATGTACGTTTCATTACCTTGTGGTTTGAAGTATAGGTACGTAGGAACACGTATGTTTACTTTATTCCACCGAGGCCGAACAATAACACTGCATTTCGATTCAATTATACATTCATATTTTTCAAATGATGAGGCATATATTTTGCTTAGTGTTCATTACCATACACATATACATTACATATTATATTATATTTATCTAATATTGGTTTTATTAAAATGAAAATGGCAGATAAAATATATAAAAGCGTTACCTGAAAACGAATGGGAAAATAATGTTATAGAGAAAATTTGCAAAAGGAGGCCTTCAGCCCTTCACCCGCGAAGTAAAATTTTAATTTTATATTCTGAATTTTTTTATTGAAAATAAACGGGATTCGTTATTATTATTTAATGAATAAGAACATCAATCCTTGGTATGTGGTGTTTTGTGAACTCTTTTTCTTAATAGGCCAGTAGGCGATCAGCTCAAATTCTGTCATTGCACGTCTTTTCTAGGATTTCCTTCACCTTACGAAATAAAATACATCACTGAGACAAGTTTTGTATATTGTATTCATATGTTTATACGCTGGTTACTAAAATAATAAGTTTTAAAAAATAACATCTAAAGCGAAGATATTTAGCAGTAGTAGTAGAGATAAGTATAGTAATATGAGCTCATCGATTGCAATCAATTCAATTCGATTGCAATTTTTTGTTGAAACTTAAAATATAACTTAAACTATTTACGAAAAAACTTGCTGATTGAATTGAATCTTTTGAAAATATTTTGTAAACCATATGAAGTCCTATGTGATAAACTATACTCTGGCATTGAGAGTGTCCATGGGCGGCGGTATCACTTAACATCAGGTGAGTCTCCTGCCCGTTTGCCCCCTGTTCTATAAAAAATAAAAATATACTCATCCTAAACTAACGCCCATACGCCAAAAATGAATTGCACTTTGACATATGGAAATCATATTTAGAACTAAGTCTCATTTCTGATCATTCCTTAACTGTAACCAAGGTATTTTTTGGCATTAAGAAGATATCAAGAGTACAAAAAATGGTACCAAGAAAAGCTATCATAAATAATCTTCCAGAAAGAAAGAAACAGATTAATGTTTAAATATTAAATAAAATAAAAATATGATATGATATGAAGAAATGTGAAAAAAATATTAATACTCTCAATGAATTACACGTGTTAATTTCGTACATTCTTAATTCCACATAGTTAGAAATTATTTTCTTATTTTCAATATTTTTGTTCTTTTTTTTCTTTACAGGCCTATGTAGTTGAGCTAAACATATTTGAATACCCACCTTAATATTATTTGTAAACAAAGAAATGTCATTTAATTAGAATAAATAAAAAAACTTCCTTCAAGGTTATAAATTTTGCTGTATTATATCATTATTAATTATTGTAAAATCTTTTACCAACCACGATTAAAAAACAAAAAAATACGTAATTGGTCCTAAAGTTCTGTCACTGGCACATTATTTTTTTAATTTCGAACATGATTTTATAAAAAAATATATTGCATTCTATTTTTGAATGTTTGACTATTGTTTTAACAAAAAGCAATCACTTTCCGTAATTTTTCACGATGGAGTGGACATTGAAAGAAAACCGAATAGCTGTTATGCCCGAGTAACTCGAGGCTAGGATAGCAAGCTCGTAGTGTCCTGGCTTGGAACATGCTAGTTCTGTTTACATGACATAAATGCCAGACATACTAGTGGACTATTGACGTAAGAAAAGTGGTCTAGAGAGAAAAAATGAAGAAACAAACAAAAACAGTAAAACAGTCCAACCCAAGACCCGTCAAGTTTGTAGAAAGAAAGCGTAAAATAATTTGTATGGCTCAGTGACATGAGTATGGTCACCCGAGTAAACGAGAGCCAATGTCATTCCTTTCCATTTTGCTGTAGATTCCTTTTCATGAAAGAAGTCCGGTGGTGATTTTTGGATCTATTTTTGATAGGTCGGCTGTGTTGTCAAGTTTCGTTTGCTGTGGTAGATTTTTGTGAGTTTTTAACTAGCTTAGTGCATTTTAAAGATTTTTTACAATGCCAAAAGTTGTAAAAAGTTCGGCTCGAGAAGGTGAAAGAGTTTTGTGAAACAGAACAAAAGAATCAAGATGTTTTATTAACGCTAAACAATGTTCGGAAGAGAGACGCCGCTATAACAGGTACTTTTTAGAGTTGCCATATAATAATTTTTTGCTGTATTTATTATTTAATTGCAGGTGTGTCAGAGAAAACTGTAGCAAGAATTAAAAGATGGTATAACAGCGCCAAGCACATCGAAAAAAATTCTCACCCCAGGGAAGAGTCGCCCGCATCGGAAAAAGTTCGACTTAGATGGATTCGATTTGTGCGGTATCCGGCAAAAAAATTCACAGTTTTTATGTTGTGTATAAAGAAAATTTTCAATATACCAAATATACTTTTGACTTATCAGAAATAAACATGTTTCACTAATCTGAACTATTGTTATAGTATGGGCTTGAGTAATGAAATTACAGCCTATCTAAAATGTATTTCTAAATACAATTTAGGAACTTATTTTGTTTCATCGAAGTATGCAGGAAATTACATAAACCTAAAATTGGTAAATGTTTACTCATAAATGGCAACATTGTGTCACGGGAACAAAGCAAGTTATACATATTGACATTTCCTAAAACCCGAATGGCAGATGTCCTAGTGTAATGTCACTGTCAATTGCCATAATGAATTCCAAACATTTATTGTCTGCAGAATTTGGAACTACGAAGTACGAATAACTTTTAAAAGAAATTTTACATTACACATCAGTCACCATCGCCAGCGTGGATAACGTCAATATTAATATATTAGATGTGAAAAGATTATACTAGTAATTAAATGACGTTTTAGATTAAAATAAAACTTGCGTTCATGATTCAACTTATTTGGACCATGAAAATGGATTCGATGCGAGTGCAGACTCCTAGAAGATTTATTACACTTTTTGTTTTTGTGCTTACCTATACCATTGCTGTCACAGGTATGTACTGTAACCATGTTCGAGCAAAGAAAATCCTGTTCTTCTATATTTTTTATTATAGTCAGAAAATCATACTGTATATTTACATAAGTAATGTGCTAAAATATTTGTGTTGTCACTTGTATATATATAGTTGTAGTATTTCTAATTAGAATATTTCTATACAAATTGCATCTGAGCATAAGTATTTGGTTTAGAACAAAACAGTATATTTTAAATTGCTTAGTTCCAGGTAACTTAACTTGATATTTTTGTAATTAATACTAATATTATCTGTTATCTTAATTGCCTTTTTTATTAACTCACTGTTATAATGACTCACAACTGTAAATTAATAAATTTGCTGTTAATACAGTATTATCAAGGGAATAAGGAAAGTTTAAATATTTTTGTTGAAACTAATTTAGAAAATAAATGGATACAATAATAATTGTTTTCCTTATTACAAGTTGGTAGGTATTTCAAAAGTCAACAGTTTTCTGAGCATTAAAGCGAGTCCAAGTTAAAGTCAAGAGTGAGAATCAGAAAAAAACATTAAACTACAACTCCCATATGGCAAAAACATATTTATTCTATGCAAGTCAAGACTTGGCACAAGTCTTCTGAGTCTGATTCTTACTTACAGATAACTACTTAATTATTTATTTTTTATTGACTTTAATAGTAATTATAATTTCACAATAGAAATTTCCATCATTTATTTTAGTTAGACTATTCGGTCTTATTTACAAATATATTTTACATAAAAGTTTAAGGCTCTTTTATTTAATGAACTTTAATATCTTGCTATATTTAGTTGCATCCTAAAATAAACTGGGGAGTAATGAGACTGTCTGTACCATTTGTCTTAATTGATGGTTTAATATGTATGTGTCATGGAAGAGTTAACTATTAAATGAGTTATAATTGTTTCAACTTATACAAATTGTTGCTAGTTAATTTTAGATTCACAAATGGATGCCTTAGAATAAAAGTTATAATAATTCATATTACTTCTGATTTAAACATATTATTTGAGCTATTAGCTACTAGTTACACAATGATTTGTATTTGATGTGCATATTTCTGCATACATACATATTCCTGATAATATTATCCTACCTCAAACATTAAAATTTAAAATAGTATTGATGGGGTTTATGACTGTGACTTTCCCTATCAACTGATAAAAATTTAAGAAATGTTTGTCGTGTTATATTATTTGTATGACTCCTTTTATTTGTGTCTCTCAAACTATAATATAAGATTTTGTTTCTTACAGAACAAACTAAATATGATGTAGGAAATAGTCCTTTAATACAAGGCATAAAGCAAGGAGACATAGTTTTATTAAAAAATGACAGAGTCCGACGAGACACTGCTGTGACGACTACCACTACCAACAATAGCAGTAACTTGAGCTCTTCAATGTCTAATGATAGCACAACCATCTCTGCATCACTACCCACACCTACTGCAGCATCTGAAAATGGCACTCAGGATTCAAACAGTAAGTTTTGCTTTGTTTAAAATAATAAGAGTCAATCAGTTGATTATCTCTTGAGGAAACACCGTTATTGAATTTAAAGTAAAGTTATTAATATTAAAATTTGAAAATTCATATACTTATTACTTTTAATTAGTATTGTTTGTTATTTGGATGTTATTTAAAGGTTAAAATTAAAACATAAGCCATAATTATTTAAGACAAATGGTTCTCAAGAAAACAAAGCATAGTATTTACACAGTTGCCATATCTTTTATAGCTATACTTTATGCATACACATGTTGTAATTCATAATAATTATTACTCAACTATGTTGTATATAGATACACGACAAAAGCTAAAACTAAATTCGTATAACATTTAAAATTTAAATAAAATTGTAAAATTACGATTATTTGAGCCTGCGCTTTCTTTAGGAAGTTAGTTTCATTAAAAACAACGTTACATACACAGACTACTTTCTTCTTACCACCGGATACCTAAGCATCAACGAGTTGTTTATGCAACTTTGATCTGTATGTTACCGGGCTAACCAGACTAACATACGCAGAATGTTTTATCGAGATGGCACCCGGTCGTGATCAGTTTTAATTAGCGTTGTGCCTTGAACTCGTACGTAATAGGCGTGGTTATTATTATGTACAAACGCATGTCACTTCAATGACATGCTGGGCGCCACTCTTGATAACATTATCCATTTAAATTAAGCAGTACGTGTATGTTATTATTATGACATTAAATATGAACAACCATCACACAATAATAATTGTAGATTTCTACTATGCAATTCCAAATAGTTTCTAGGCATTTTATAGGATTTCGTATTCCAACCAACATTGTACCACAGCCACGTGACGAGTAAAACTAGTTTTATAATATACTGTTCAAATATTTATCGTATTTTTACTACTAAATACAATTATATTGTACTGCCTGCCGTTTCACCGTTTATCTACGCATTGAACGCAGAGCAAGCTCTCAAAATGCATTTGTCTTGCTCCGTTATTATTAGTAGTAGCGTTATTGTATAACCTTATTCGATGAATAGACTATCGAACACAAAAGATTTTTTCAATTTGAACCAGTAATTCATCAGACTATCGTATTTTACCAAAGAAACATACTTTTTAGCCTTAGAATATATCAACGTATAATATAATTAGTTATTTAATGTTGTGTTCATAGTATTATATCACACAATTTAAGCTAAGAATGCTGCTGACAAAAAGTGGTTCTTAGGAAGGGAAAACAATCAAGTGAATCTTACTGCGATTAAGGCCATATATTAAAACATAGAAATAACGTTATAATTAAATTGTACATGCCATCGAAGGTTTTTGCATACCCTAAAAGGTACAATAGACAACATGACTGTATGAAATCTGATTTGGTTGTGTGTCACGATAAGTAAATGATTTTCAATGCATTAATTTATTAATGTTATGCTGAAATATATATTTTCTTATTAAATCTGAATTGCAATTTAACGAATGATGCATAAAATATTGTTGACTATTTCAAAATTAACGTTTTTTGTTCTACTGCAAATTGAGTTGTTTTATTCTCATTACAAAAGCTAGGTTATCCGAGAAAACGATATTTGTAGGAAACAATCGCAATAAATTCTAAGAACTACTCTACTACTTTGCGTGTTGCTCGAACGAATACTAAAATTTTTATGAAATATTGTTTTCAATTCAAGGCTCGGTGTGAAAAATATTATTAACATGACACGTTTTTACGCTTTGTTTTTGGTTTTCCCAAAACTATTTAATTGGTTTTGTACTATATTTTTCATTAACATTATATTATAGAGAGTATAATATATATTTTTATTGGAGCAATGGCCGATAATAATTGCTGATAAGGTGCTTGAATAAGGCGATGGACAGCTCTTGCAAATTTTTCCTATAATTGTGTTGATATGCTGAGCGTGTATAATTATAAATTACGATATTGTTAGAATTCCGAAATAAGCAAAGGCGTATTTCTGCATTTAGCCTCATTGATATTAGTAACTAATGCATATTACTTTGCGCATTAGTTTTTATTTTTCGATAACCCGTAAAGCCAGTATATAGTTCACGACGTGTTCATTTACGATTTCATTTGATGAATTAAACCACCGTATCCGTCTAAATAACCTTATAATTGAAATTGATTTCGTTTTTTGCTATTCATCGAATTCCGTCTGTGACCGGTGTGTGTACTATAAGATGCGAAGGAATTAAAATTATAATCAGGTTTGAGATATTCACTCACTACCTGGCTCTGCGACTCAAAATGTGTCTTGGCCGCTGAACCGAGAAATTTCTTACGCTACCGGTCCTGTGCCCAGTGCCACCTCCCTAAAATTGCTCACTTTCAGCTGACAATCCAACCGCCTTATCATCTTCATGTTTGTGAGGATCTCTCAATCTACTGTAGGGCCCGAACGATCTTGATATAAGTATTTGATTATAGGTATCTGATATCTTGATATAAGTATCTGAGTTTGCTTTGCTATATTTTGTGATTTTTGGACTCTTTCTGTATGATATAAATGTATTAATTTCATATATCGCAAGCATTATATCTGTGCATGCGGTCCACACCTATTATCGAGGCTACATATTGTTTATTTCTTTTTTCTTATGGGTGGCCTTGTTGGTGCGGCTATTAATAAATCTCTTATGCTTAAATGTTATAAAGGAAATCTCAAGGATAATCTATAGCCGAGATTTGACTTCAAATAATAACAAAAACAAAACTTGTACAACTATTTTAAAACGGTGTTAATTTATTTCTCCTTATGTCTAAAGCTTCCTCATGCGCGACTTGGTTTTATACAATGCGAAAGTTTGCCTCTGCGCTTATTTTTGTCTCAAAACATCTTTGATAGTACATATTAATTTTATTATTAATGTTACAGGAACTGCATTAACAGAGAATGCTAATCATACGTCACTGTTAGGTTTCAACGGAACCGGAATATTACATGTTACAATTCCTAGTAACACACCTACTGTGAGCGAGCCTATCACTCCAGATGATGGTGAGTACAAATATATGAAAGAAAATTAGACGCGTAAAACTCGTTTTCACTTTGCACTATTCTTGACAGTAGTAATACCAAAATTGTTGCTGATGGTACCATTTATTTCATTGAAGGTCTACTTTCGGCCTACTGGCCGAAAGTATATTTTTATCATATCGTTTTGAATAAACGAAGGACGCCTTTTTTATGAATTTCAGATACAACTGACGTTTTCAAAGACAGCCTTGAAACTATCAAAGCCAAAAAAAATTTAACCGATATACAATTGGTAAGTATTAATTTTAATTTAATTTTTAAATAATATGATCTCAATCTGATTTGGTAACAGTATCATGGTCAGTTGTATAGTTATATCTCTAGGAATATTTTGAACAATTATAGAGTTTTGTATAATTTATAAATTGAATAGTTATTGTTTTTTTCGAGAATTAAAAACATTAAACAGTGCCTTTGTTACGCTAATGATTTAGTTTGTTCAATGTTGGCGTAGTTTGAGAATCCTGTGGTAGTACGTTCAAGTAGCATTTACGGGGTTAAAAATTCTCAGGCATGCTATCTACTTGTTAAAATTTATACTAGTTATAAACGTAAAATCAAAAAGCAGTGTTGGCTTCAACGTGCGATTCTCATACCTGAGGTCGTAGGTTCGATCCCCGGCTGTGCACCAATGGACTTTCTTTCTATGTGCGCATTTAACATTTACTCGAACGGTGAAGGAAAACATCGTGAGGAAACCGACATGTCTTAGACCGAAAAAGTCCACGACGTGTGTCATGCACTGGAGACTGATCACCTCTTGCCTATAAATATGATCATGAAACAGATTCAGAAATATGAGGCCAAGACCTAAAGAGGTTGTAGCGCCACTGATTTATTAATTTTTTTTATAAACGTAAAATGATCAATGATTCAGACACGTGAAGCACTCATTGTATTACTATTATTTAATGACATTTCAAATAAAATAATAATTTTCAGGATCACCACGTATTCTACAATAGTACATTTTTGGGTAACACTGAATTTTTCAACGAATACTGGTCCAATATCACAAAACAAAAGGCGGATATACACGAAGTTCTTAGTAATTCACACCGGCGCGCTACTGTAAGTAAAATCAAGTTAGCATTACAATACAATTATTCAATTAAACTCTGTATATGTTTAGAAAAATACTTATTCATACAGATAATAAAATAACTGGTTGTATATAAAACTAACCTAAGCATTTGTATTACAAAAATAAACTTTTTTTCAGACTATCAATTTGAGTTTTGACTTCATGTTTTACGGTAATCCTGTGAAGAATATTACCGTTGCTACTGGCGGGTTTATATTCATAGGTGACCACGTGCATAATTGGTTAGCTGCGACACAATATATAGCACCATTGATGGCAAATTTTGACACAACACTTGGAAATGACAGTGTGGTTAAACAATACGACGATGGTAAGTGATTTCTTTGTACGGAGTTTGTGCCTTAATCGCGAACTTGTGTCATTCTTATTATAAAGCGTCGCTAGCATTTCATATATTATAAATAAATCAGTGGCACTACAACCTCTTTAGGTATTCGCCTCGAATTTCTGAATCTGTTTCATGATCAATCTAATAGGCAAGTAGGTGATCAGCCTCCAGTGCCTGACACACGCCGTCGACTTTTTGGGTCTAAGACATGTCGGTTTTCTCACGATGTTTTCCTTTACCGTTCAAGCAAATGTTAAATGCGCACATAGAAAGAAAGTATTAGTGCACAGCCGGGGATCGAACCTACGATCTCAGGTATGAGAGTCGCACGCTGGAGCCACTAGGCCAACACTGCTCATATATTTGATATATTATATATGTGATTATTGTCGAACTAATTTAACTTTTATTAAAACGTTACAATTATATTGTAACGTTTTAATGAAAATATGCTTATAATATATGTAACATTATAAGCATATTTTTATTACAAGGCATTTAGCATTGCAGAGACTTCACAAAACCTTAAATCTCGAAACATATAATATCTAAACCAACCCCGCGAAACGTGAGACAATAGACATATTCATTTTTTCGGTCCAAAAGACAGAGCAATTGAGTATTTACTAGAAAATAATTTTGAGAGAAACGTATGTATTTGCCTATTTGTCTGCTAAAAACTATAATAAATTTAGAAATACGTTTGATTACGTATAAAATATTTGAACAATTAAAAATCTAGTTTTATTCGCGAACTTTAAAGTGAAGTACAACGTACAAAGAACATATTTAATAAACATTGCATTGTATGCAACGATACAATACAAACGAATATCCCATCAAGAATGCTTCGAGGTTTTCTGAAACATCTTTCAGATAATAAAAGCTATTGAATAATGGTTATGTATCTATAAATATTGTATAACAGATAAACATTTATATACGCTCTGGATATCTGATTTCGAAGGAATTCTTTTAAATAACTCGCTCTCCAATTGTGAATGGAAATCTTCAATGTACATAGACATAAACATGTCATTTATTACAGAGAAAAACACACACACATAAACACAAAATAACAATAATCAAAGAGAAAAAATTAATAAAAGATATAATGAGAGATATATAAAAAAATCTTTTCTTCCTTTTCCCATTCGGTTCGTCTCAAGTATGTAATGCGTGTATGCGGTGGCTGTAATTGGCCCTGGCTCAGCATTATGCTGAGGAGCAGAGTGTTCCACAGCGCTGGTCATTCTGCCAGAGACCACATCAGCTAGTTTGCGCCTGAGTCCCAAAAAAATAGTATACACTTAGTAGAAAATAATAATAATAGTAGTAAAAGTTAGCAATATCAATAATGAAGTCTTGTGTAATGTGGCGTGAAGTAAATAAAATAAAGTTAAAGGTTATAAATAAGAATAATTGTTAAGAACATAGGGCGGATTAAAAACTAGATTTCGTGGGATTTTTGTTGACTTAATAGATTAATTTAATAGCTTTGACTAAAATTAGACTTTAATTTAAATCTGCGTAATTATATATCAGTATAAATTCATAAAACTTAAAAACTGTTTTTTCGTATTTCAAGAAACCTTTGAAATTCTAATGCATAGACGATAAAAAACTCGTGTCAAGTTTCTTACAAAAAAATCTAGTGTGGAAATTACTTAATGAATACATATTACACAATCTGTTTAACCTTAAAAGCCATAGGATCAGATGTCATGGATATGCATAAATTTCTGAATAGGCGTGCTAAAGCATCTTCTGCAGAAAAAACCGTCAGCGAGTCTTAAAATTAGAAATAAACACGTTACTAAAACTCGTTTAAAGAAAAAATATATATATTTTGACTGATAGTTCACTGTACATACTCAAATTTTTGCTATTTTCTGTTGGACTTCATTACTGGCTGAGATAGTCCTTTATAGATTAAAAAAAAACATGTTTCTGTGTTTTCTGGTAAAAAATATATTGATTTTTGAATAAACGTGCTCAAAGTTGATGCGTCATACAGTATTTTTATTGTTTCAGGTGAGAAATTTGTTGTGTTTTGGGAAAATGTGACATTGCAAGAAAACTCCAGCTATCCCTTCACATTCGCGGTTGTCCTGTATAAAAGCGGTGATATTGCATTTGTATACAAAGACGTACCATTCCCCATACAAAATATTAGTGATAAGGAGCATCCAGTCAAAGTGGGCATAAGTGATGCCTATCTCACTGGACAAACGTACTTACGTAAGTTAAAAAATAGATGCAAATTGGGATAACTGTATAAAGAAAACAAAACGATCTCTAGCTATCATAGGTTTAAAATTTAATATTATTATATAATTTTAAATTTTATATTAACGATATGATGAAATCAGATGGGCCCATTCGCCCTTTGCGCTTTTAAAAAAATATTTTTTATGTATATATAATTTTTTTCATTACTTTTCTAAACATAGTACTTTTGTAGAGTGAAACATTTTAGTGATTAAAAAAAAATTATTTCTAGATGTGAAACACAAGACTATATATGAGTACCACCGTGTATCATTCAAAAACTACGAAATATCGAACCACACCATATTAATGCTGATCGCTTTGCCAACTTGCCTTGTCTATGACACGTGTGAAGATTGCGCCAATCATGAGACACACTTTAACGTAAGTAATAACGTTTTTTATTAATAGTGCCCAAAACCGTATACACTTTAAATCTTACCTATACACAAAATATACTAATAAACGAATCCCATATATTAAAAAACAGATGCTGCCTTTGTACTTGGCTTAAAAGTTTAAACCTGAAAGTGTCTAGCAATTAATACTTATATAATAGCACTCACACACGTGTAATGCATGAGAAAGTGTGTGTGCATGTGAGTGAATGCGTGAGCTTAATGTGTATGATGCGTTACTATATTTTAGGGCTCAATAGCATCTCCAAGTTTGAGTAAGGAGTATTAAGCACCCTTTTTCTGTGGCCATAGGTCAGAATATGATAAATGCAATTTCATCACAGGACAAGCATTAAATTAGTAAGAAATCTTGAAAGCAAGATTAAAATATGGAACACTCGATATATTAATTGAGCAAAACTTTACTTACATTTCATTGTCTATGACCACAGTTTTAATTTATCGTAGATGCCTCTGCATATTGGGTGTCTGCGAAATCAGTCACGTTGTCTGACCAACGAGAACATCCCTATTATTTTTTTAGTAGATAATCAAAGGGGATGAATGTGTGCTTCGAAAATGAATATTAAATTAGTTAATATATATAATATTTCAATTGTTTAATATTCAATATTTGTACCTTCCAGTGCTCATGGTGCCCCAACATTAATAAGTGTTCAAGTGGAATAGACAAAATTAAACATGACTGGGCTATTCATCGTAAGTATATTATACATTCAATGTAAATAAAAAATAAATACAGTTTAAACAAAAATGTAAATGTTTTTTTTAACTTAAGTTTAGTTTTAGTTTTCAATGGAAGTGAGAATTTTAAATTGATTATTCACATTTTTTTGTTTCAATGTTTACGTCAGTTTACATCAAATAGTCAACTAAATGTATGGTCATATTCCAAAATATATTTCGCAGTCTTCGCTTGGGTGCTATCAAATGTATGTAAAGTTCAAGTAGAAAAATGTTTTGACAGATCTTGAAAACTGATTTAAGTTTGAGTAACGATCTTGTTGGCCTTAGTTATTATTTGGACAACCTAATAGCACACAAAACGCAATCTGAAAGTATTAATATATATCCTTATAATGGTTTGACAATCGTATATTATTTTGTATGTATGTATAAATTATTAATATTTTTTTTATTAATAGATTGCGAAGCTGTCGCGATCAAAGAGGAGAAAACTTGTCCGGCGCGTGTCACTCACACATCTGATACCAAGAATACAATTTACACGACTGATAATCGTTCGGCTGATCGTAAGTATATAATAAAGTAGAAAAATTATGAAGTTTCTAGATAGACGTTGAGATATAAGGAATTTAGCTAAATTATATTTTGCTGCGAGCTCATACAATCTGGGAATGACGACTATTATTATGCAACACACTTTCAATATTAAAATAAAATCTTTAAATAAAATCTTTCTTGAGAGAGCTGGGATATCGTAGAATTACATTAACGAATAAATGTTTAGGGTAATCGCTAACAATACCTAAAGTAGGAAATAATAAGTAGTGAGGTATATTTTAGGAGGCATATACAGGTGTATATTAGAAATATATGTAGCAATATTATGTATTGCTTTTACTACTTCAGGGTTAAATCTTACCGCTAAGAATCGTAGTGTCAACTCTGAAATCGTATATAAGTCATGGAAAATTATATTTATATAATATAAATCCCACTATGTTGACTACAAAACTAGTACTAATAGCAGTACCAAGTAAAACTATGTTTGTAAAGTATAGATGTATGTAACGCATACATTCCAGGATGTCTGAAGGCTGATCACCTATAAATAAATATTTTTTTTTTTTATAGAACAGGGGGCAAACGGGCAGGAGGCTCACCTGATGTTAATTGATACCACCGCCCATGGACACCCTCAATGCCAGAGGGCTCGCTAGTGCGTTGCCGGCCTTTTAAGAATTGGTACGCTCTTTTCTTGAAGGACCTTATTTATTTTTTTCTTTATTTTTCAGAAGAAGCACGCAAATTGCACACCGAAGGCACACCAGATGTTCCGGTTCAGAAGCAACACTCTACAATCGGTGGTGTAGTGGTCTCATTGGTCATAGTCACCTTGCTGTGCAGTTTTGCTGGATGGGTGCTCTACGCTTTCAAAAATCCACACACACGAAGCGGACAAATACTTATCAGGGTAATATTCCTTATAAATCTTGCTTTTGTTTATTATTAATTTGATTGTTATGAGGATATATTAGGCTTCTAATGGTGGTAGTTAAGTATTCATGCCATAAATTCAGATTGATCAAGTATATTCCAACTTAGAGAACAGTTCAAGTTTCATTAAAATTGGTTCAGTTGTTTTTGAGATATAGGTGCTAACGCAGTTTTCGGTAAATAATGTTGAAGGTTGAAGATGTTTTTTTTATATATGTTCTTTCTTTGTTTTGGATGTTTATTATGTGGACAGAAATGTGACATTCCATGAATAAGGCTAACCAAATTCAAGTACTCGACCATTTAGGGAATTAGTAAATAAAGTGTATTTATACGTAAATAGCAGATTCTAATAGGTTTATATTTCGTTACAGTATCGGCCATCGCAATGGAGCTGGCGACGTGGTGAGGCGCGGTACACGGCGGCAACTATCCATATGTAAAATAATGTTATATATTTTATAAGTGGCCCAATTGGGCATCCGTAGACAAGGCACTTTTAGCATAAAATATTCATTGTACTTAACTTTTAGGTTATCTCGTATCCTTTATAAGCAGCAGAACAAATGTAATTTAAAATAGGGAATCTCGAATATTTATAAAATATTATTATCATAATATTATTCTTTATAAAAAGAAATATGACTTCCAAGATCTGTTTTTCATAATATAAAGTAATGCTAAAAGTATCCTGTGTGCGAATTTTAAAGTGAATTTTATATAGGTGTTAAAATATTGACCAATTGATAATTGACATTGTCCAAGAATTTAAAATTAAGAATTTTCAAAATAAAAACAGTGTTTCTTAAATCCGTCCTTTATAACTCTATCATATACATATTTATTGTTAAGTCGAAATAAATTATATACAAAATTGTGTCCTAAACCCTATTTAACTAAGTAATGTGACAATTGTTAACATTGTTCAACATTTTTTAAGAAAAGTGAGGATTATAAAATTATTTAAAAAATAGTATTATATTAATCTATTGTGCTCCAGACTATTATCAATTAAGACTTTTTAGAAAATTTACATACAAAATTAAAATATTATTAAAGACAATGTCAATTACCATGTTTACACTTATTACCGATCCATCCATCTCTGACTTTTAGTGTTAATTATAAACGAAATCTTTAAATCCCAAAACCTTAATCGAACTTATTATCCTTATATCTGTCTAATTATTAAAATAATAAGACCCTGATGTAATATTACTGTAGTAATGTAGGATCGGTAATAATACATTTAAAGTAGAATAGACTTAAATACTTATGGCATCTTGATGTTACTTAATTTATCTGTCACCGAGCACTTTATAACATTCCTTCTTGCAGTTAAACCAAATCAAATGTATTACATAAGTAGCCTATATGTATAACCTGTTGTTTCATATAAACACAGAGCTACTAAACCTGATTCCAAACTCCAATTGCCTGGAAATGGCACAAAGCTCTGATTCCAGTTACAATAAGGTCGATGACGCCCAGTTTGTGCACAATACAAAAGCTTAATAATGGAAATTGCGTAATTTATGCGAAATAACCCGTTTATTTCGTGGCTCCGTGTTGTCTTTGTGAAAGTGTTATTTTGTAAAATTTCCAATTTCTTTTGAATTTATTTGAAACGAAATTCAACGCTGCATTAATGGTGTTGCATTTTTTTTAGCGGAAAATTTAAACTCGGCTAAAATTCGCTGTCACGGCAAGCACGTTTGTTATAATTCTTCGTAGAGATAGTGTTGCCAAAGTTAGGTTACCATCGGTAAAGCATCAGTTATTTTATTCGTTTCTGTTTCGTTAGAATTTAACAAATTATTATTAATATTGGTTATATACTAGAAAACGTATTAGGGCACGTGTTTTACGCGTTAAAAATGAATTAGTAGAATTGTGTTGTATGTTTTAGTTAGGGTTTTCTAATATTCAAACACGATTTTTTTCTAAAATTAACGGCTTTTAGTATGTCTATGGTGATTGTTATATTTCTTTGTATAACTTTGGCAACAGTATGGTAAGTGCCTTATTTTATGCCTTGTTAGCTTAAAATATACTTATATACTTTAATCGTATCTAAAACTATATTCGAATATTACTTTTTAAAACTATATAAGTATTTACTTAATTTTATATAATTTTTAGTATGTAATTATTGGTTTGAGGCATATACTTTTTGTGCTTTTAATTTGTTTGATCGCGTTCGTATTGAAAACTTGTATTATACCTGAACCATAATTTTCCTTAGAACGAGAAATCATTGGCCTAAATAACTACTTTGATAAAACCATAGACGTATTGCATTCTTATACATTTGTAAACTAACTTTCTTATGAGAATTGTTGCTCATGTAACAATATTTACCATAATTTTACAGTTAATATAAGAGCCACCTTCCAGCAACAAGCCATTAGTAAATATTTTGTACTATAATTATTATTCTCGAGTTCCGTAAGACATTGTCCAAAAGTTCCGTCCTATAAAAGACTTTATACACATTAACCTATATTACAAGACTTGATATTATAAAATTCTAGTATAATATTTTTGAAACATGTATCTGTATTTCTTGTTGGTATAATCAGAAGACATCTTCATCTTACAAGTTCAAAATACTACTTATACTTAATCCGCAAACATTAATTCTTAGTAAACCTCCGACTTGTGTTTGCTATCATGAGCGTGGTATTCTTGTGATGGCGACATTAATGACACATGGACCCAGGCTAACGATACAGCAGTTGCCTTGGGCCAGCGATAATCGAGTTATCTATGAAGCCTGTTGGATAGATTGATTGAAATCGAATAAAACTGACTTTATCTTATCTTAGACAATTTAACATTGTACTATTTATGTGTAGAACATGTTAGGTTTAAGATAGTCTTATGGAACTCATAATATCGGTAACATTAAAATCTATGTTAAATTGTTCATTTATTTTTGTCTCTTTTTCTGAAGCGGATTCTTAGATTTATTGTTTTGATGTCGAGGTGATATTATATATAAAATATATTCATTATGTTATTGATTTGTTTTAATGCCGATAAAGCTTTATCGGGTTTTCGTTTTACTACTGTAACTAGCTCCGGTAAACTTGTTCCTAAAAACCTATTATTCATAAATGCCATTATTTTTCAGTATAACATTTTACAATAATATTTAGTTCTGAAAAACTCAAGACTGACTAACGTTACTTGATACGTGTGATAGATATAGAAGTGCGTTTAATACGATACTAGTATTGATATTTAAGATTATTTAGTCCACTCCTCCGAGTCAAAGTTAATTGACGATGAGCGTTCGTTAATAATTTTTCTTAACGTGTTACAATGTTTAGGTCTAGTTTCAAAATTACTTTTTTGCTATGCATTGTTTCCAAACAATGAGAAGCAGGTGTTTGATAAATCCATATGCTCAGTCTTGTATGTAAATGGATCGATTAACGTATTGTATTCTGGTTATACTTAGACTAGCGTTCGGTAGAAATTTCTGCGGACAAACTAAAATGCCACTAGAAATTGGAGAATGGCACCAAAGTTTGAGTCACATAGACTCTGCGGTTGTAGAAAATCGGCCAGTGACAATAAATGAAGGTCAAATGTATGTATATGAGAACTATTTTCCTGATTATACAATAAATTATATACACGTCGACAATGTAGCCATCAAATCTTGCGGAGCCAGTGCAACTATCAAGAAAGGTGGAGTTGGTTCCTCGACTGTCTTAATAATACTTCATGCAGGTACCAATGAAGAAATAAGGTCAGTTATTGACATCTGGGGAACAAAACATCGTAAAATTACAACCAAGTCATGTCCCTCGCCAGGGATGAAAAGTCTTAAGTCTTTGTATCTTTTCAAAGACTTCCGAACAGTGAATCACAACAAGAAATTAATAACAAATATGGACTGAAACAAATTATATGATTCGAAATAAAATATTTATTTTTTTATAAAAACATTTATTATATAATTTTCACAAAATACCAATTTTGTAATTCGTAACCTACTTGACTATATCTACATAAAATGAATACTTGTAACATCAGTTGAGGGTAAATAAAAATAACTTTTTCACTCAAATTACATGACTAGACATTTTAAAATACTTTCATTTCTGTACTTTGTCTATAAAATAAACTTGCGTAAAAATTTCACCAAATATCACTTGAACAATGACACTAGTGCTACTGACTCAATCCTATCTCAATTTGTTGACTCAAATATAATTTGAGTGATTTATTCACGAGGCAATGCAAACATACATTAATCTCGTTCTGTTTAACTCATTTGTTAATGATTCATGAGTTAAATAAAATTTTACCATTATCCTTAATGCCTACGTGCTACAATAACAGTATCTTTAGTATACCAAATATAGGATACTTATTTATGGAAGTAAATATTTTAATGACTCAATTAACAATAATTGTCCGATATATCACACAAATTAGACTTAATGAAGCTATCAATCGCCAGGCTTAAATTACAATGAATTGCCGTTTGTCACACTAAAATAGGCATAATAGTTTTATAAATAATAATAACTATACACATACGGAATTTCTTAAAGACTACATATTATAATATCTTGTATATTTGTTTGATATTAAGAATTAGTTTGTATAATTAATAATTTTTTATAATCTATAAATTATAATTGGCCAATCACTAAAAATATATAATATTTGGCAACTAAACAAGCATATTTTAATTTTCAAATACTGGAGTCATATTTATTTTGTTGAATTAATACTATACATTGCGCTTTGTAGCATTTTTGTATCCGAAACCTGACCAGTTTTTCTATTGTTATCAATTACTGATGAGGCAGTCTAGTCAACATCGTGAAATTTCAAAATTGCTCGACCTTGTATCTCAGAATTACAAAGCTTTCTCACTACTTCCTGTGCTTCATCCGCTGGAAAGACTGAATGTGGGGGAGGTTCGATCTAAAAAAGTATTTGAATATAACATAGTTTAGTTCAGTGAAAATCTTAATTTCAAAACAACGAATTAACATGCTTTATTTTAAAAAAAATCTATTATACGTAGGGTATGGTAACATTTGCTTTATTCTGTATGTTTTCTATTTAATAGTAATATAATATTCTTAACTCATTCTCGACTTAATTTTCTAATATTTCAGTCTTACCTCGCCATTAGCAACTAGCTGAACTAGTTCTCTTAACTGTTCAATTGTTCCATTTGGTACAACAACAATGCTAACATTCATATCTTCTGCCTTCTTAGCAAATTTCGGTAGCAATTTCTCACCAACATCCTCAGTCACAAGAACCAGGCCACCCTAATGTGTGTAATATAAAAAAAAATGTAATTAAAGCATAAAGTAAAAAAAAATTAAATTTAAGTCAGATTTGCTTACAGGAGCAAGACATTGCAGTGATCGATGCAATGATCGTGATGTGGTACCAAAGTTGAGTACAATATCGACTGGTCCTCCACAGGCATCTGTTGTGCGTTCAATCAATTGGCGTTCATATAAATCTTCAGACCATTGTACGACTTTCACCCTAAACATACATTATGTTAAATTATTACCAATTACAAATAATAATAACCTAAATTATTTTATAATTAAAAAACACTTACTCTTCACTTTCATTGGCTACAAAGCCTTCATCTTTAATTGTTGCAACAGATATATTAATTTTCGAATGGTGTGGGCTTTGTTTAAAGAAATGGGATGCAATGCGAAGAGCCCATAGAGCTAAGCCACCAGTTCCAACAATTAATACTGTTGCTTTATCCTTCCCATTAGGACCTTCAATGATTTTGTTCAGGCTATCAATTGCTGTATATACAGTATTTGTGGCTAATAAGGCGCCTGTTGGTAACATTGCAGCTACACTCAAAGGCAAGCTATCTGGAACTGGCACAAGGCATTTAAAATCTGGAACAACAATAAAGTCTGCATACCCATGTGGTACACCCTCATAAGGATATAGGACGATTCTAGCTCCTTCACAAATGCCGTCCGTCTCCGCTGCTTTTCCAATAGCATCGACAATTCCAGCTACCTCATATCCTGGGAAAAGAGCACCATCGCGGAAGCCAATATGTGATGGAGTTGTTGAATGGAAACCAAAACCCTCAAATTCTCCAGAGAGACTTCCAATGGACGAAACAGATGACGTACTACACACTGAGGCAGAACGAGTGCGATGAGCTCTATAACAAGCCCCAGCATATACAACTCTAATTCTGGCTCCATACATGGGTACATCGGGCACTGGAACATCAAAACTAAATACACATTCCCTTAGAGCTGATCCAGGTGACTCTATGGAAACTTGCCTGCATAGCTTGCTCATGACTAATCAATACTGAAACAAAACAGCCCGTGTTAATTTAATTGTGTCACATATTTGGCAAATGAAATTAACGAATGCATGAATTATGCATAGGTTAATCTTTTTTTTAATATTTACATATTATGTTAGTATAAAATGTATCATGAATATGTATTTAATGCCTTCAATAGCTATTAGCTACATATAAAGAGTGTTTTAAAATTAAGGAGGTGTTTCTTGTGGTGACATGCTACTTTCAGCCTCAAAGTTTTTGGATATTTATTTCTCTGTGTGTAAATGTTTTCTGAGTACATAGTGAAAGTATACTAAGGAAATGGCAAAGGATGATCACCTTCTTCCTGAAAAATCTGCTATTGAAATATTATAAAATTAGATATTTAAGTGTTAGATTATTATAGTAATAAATATTAACACAGATTAATAATAAATAGAAATATCAATATCTATATATATATCATTATTGAAAGTTGGAACCGATTTAATAGCAAAAAAATACTAAGCTATTTCATATTTAAAATAATACAACAGCCACTATTCTATATTATATTATATAATGTTTATTATGTTATTTATAGGCAAGTGATAAGAATTGTTGGTGTTTATACTTTAACAAATTAAGCACTTGTTGTTGATATTATGCCTGGCAAGAATTGTTATATTATGTACAAATAGGTACTGGGTGATTGAAAATACATAGGTACTTATTTTATGTGTTATCGTTGGTAGTGTTAAGATTAACACTATATACATTTATTGTACAGATAACATATTTAATAAACTTGTTTAATAGTTTACAGAAAATACTAACAACTTTAAAAATACGATGCTCCTTAGATTCAAACAAAATTTTAATCATGCAAATTCTATAAAAAGACCAACAGCACTGTTTCATCCAAATAAATGAGGGCAATGCATGAATAATATAGAACAAAATCACGTTGGCACTTCGTGAATAACAAAGGAAAATTATATAAACACATTAATATGACCTTTCTTACCCATGAAGGTCGTATTTCAATTTTAATGTCTATGAACGTTTGGGCTAATTTCCAAATTTCCAATTTAATTAAATAGACAACTTTCAACAGTTGCAAAAAAATTAAGTAATTTTTATAAGGAGTTTCTGAGGTAAGACAAATGAATCGTAAAATTAGAATATTAAAAAAATAATATTACTTGTAATTGATTTTAACTTACCGAGACTTTATAAACTTTTAATATATAAAAATCAACTTGTTCAAGCAGGATATCCTTAAAGTACTGATAACCGAATGACTACTGTTTTATGTTTATTTCGAAGTTGTATGTACATAATCTTTTAGATTAAAAAACACAAGTACTTATTTGAAGTTTAAATTACTTGACAATGGCGACTTCAACTTCAAACCGCACTGACAATAATTCTGAACAGAATAAAAATATTAAAGGTAGTATATATAATCTTATTTAGACTTACTATAAAGTTAGCGATTATCTAGTTGATAAAAGGGCCTTTATTAATCAAAATAAATACGAATAAAAACACAAGACACTCAAAATGCTAATTACGTAGGGTGCAGCCAAAGGATGCAAAAAATGCAACTTTATTTTAGAAACTATGTTTAAAAAGAAATTACAATTAATTAAAATTAAGTGGTAAATGATCGATGTCAGATCTAATAATAACGCTATAAAAATGGAATCCGATCTTCTGCAACGAGAACGTTGTGCTGACCATACGCCTCGTGCCTCCACGGGTGCTATGCAATGTTACTGGGTCTATGCAACGCTGCAGTTTAGGCGAGGTTGCTTTGCGTAACACCTCCCTCTGAAGAAAAGCGACTGTTGTCCGAGATGGTCGCTGAGATGCATCCGTGGTCCATCTTCACTTGGTTACGGTTGATGCTGCGAAGTGTTGGGGCTGCATACAACGGTTCAGGAAGCCTAGTAGGGGCTTCTGCAGTTTGATTGCCTTTTGTCAATCCTCCAGTGCGAAAGTACAGTAGCGTAGAGATGAATGCGCCTGCGCAGAGTAGTATTAAGTAGCTGCGGATAGTTGTGTGATTTATTATATGGCTGGGTCAGTGACGTCATCAAGATAGATGGATGGTTTAGCTGCTACTTATGTATGCAAGGAGTGGGATTTTTGCAGATTTAGCTATAACTTCGAATAAACTAATTCATCTGTCACAACAACATGGCGGCCTGGGATTCGTTCAAATTTTGGCCGCGCGCAGACTTAACTGGCGCGCACTCTAGTGCTGGGCAGGTTACTTCTAATTAATTTGCTTTATTTGTTTTAAAATAAGTATTGTTTGATAATTTACTTTTTTAAAAGAGTACCGAGAGTTTTTTACGGTATTTCGCTCGGCCTACACCCTGTCTTCTTTATCTATCTACAGGTTTAGATTTAATGACGTGAAATAAATGATACCTATCTATCTTATGTTCCGTAATAAACGAATTTTATTTTTACAATAACGTTTTTCACGAGCAGTAGCTTTTTAGTTATAATTCGAACGTAGTCATGATGGTAATAATGATCGGATGTGGCCGTCATTATGTCCATGTGTCTCGTAAGGAAGCGTAAACTACATGAAATAGCTGAGTAGTTTTGTAGGAATGTGAGAGTAAAAACCGCGCTACAAGCGAATGTTAAAGTTAGCTAAGTGTTGCCAACTCGGATTTTGAAAATGACGTAGATTTAGTAATAATTCTATAGGAAAAGTTCGTAGATCCAAGTACTTTTTTATGAGTGAAATGAAGAGCGTAGGGTAGGTAAAACTGAAAAAAACGAATGTTTTTTTTAATGATCATTACTACATTTTACTAAATGAAATTTAATACAACATATTTATTACAACAACAGATATTGTGCGATTTAATTAAAATGCGTACATTTTGTGACTGAAGTGAAAAGTCCTAAAATACGTAGATCTACGTAAAAAAACGTAAAATTGGCAGCGCTGATTAGCTATGAACATATTATGATTTTTTGGACTTGGTAACCCCATTTTATGGTGGCAGTACTGGATGCACTTGGCGTGGGTTTTATTTTTGTGTAGGTACCTACTTACCTTTAAGTAAATGGCGTGGGTTGGTGGATTTTATAGCAAATAAATGTTTTAAGTGTAAATTTGTCTACATATTATATATTGGCTCTATCAAACAATGTAAGTAAATCTTCCAAATCATAAATTATTAGACTTCGATTTTGTCTTTGTTATTGATTGATGTCATTTGTCCGGGTTGGCCTCACGGTAAGTAAATCGTTGTTTTTGTATAATATTTAAATAGTGTATTCTTACATTATACATATAACATTTTGAATTTATTATGATTGTGTCTGAATTTAAACGATTAATGCTCTTTTTGTAAACATCAGCGTCACAAAAGTCTATGCAGTTGGAGGGATTTTTATTAATTATAACGTTGGTGAGTGACGCGATGTCAAATAATTTAACGGAGTATTTAAACTATGTGCTATTATCTACTTCATAGTTTGCGTTGGTTGTTCCGTCTAATAAACTTTAATAAAGCTGAAGCGAATGCAACTTTTTTCCAAATAGTTCAGCACAGTAATTCATAATTGCTTTGCGTTTAAATCAGTTTTGTGACGAATATGTATGCAATTAATTTTGTAAAATATGAATACAAATGTATTCAAAATTTACATAATTGAAATGCAAGTGTACCTTATCCCTTTTGTATTTGTAGTGAGTCACCATGACACAACAGTACAGTTTGCGGTGGAATAACCATCAACCTAACTTTATTTCGATGTTTACAACACTTCTGAATACAAAAACATTAGTAGATGTTACCTTGGCAGCAGAAGGCCAACACTTACAGGCTCATAAAGTGGTTCTTTCAGCATGCAGTACTTATTTTCAGGTAAATAAATATAACTTTGCTCATAAATGGTATGACATAATGAATACATATGTTATTGGTAGATATGCTAACTGATATTTATACTATATTATTAAGAATATACATAACATTATTTATTCGTTCCAGACACTGTTTGTAGATAACCCATCTCGACATCCTATTGTCATTCTAAAAGATGTTACTTTTTCTAATCTTCGTACAATGGTAGATTTCATGTACTATGGTGAAGTTAATGTGACTGAAGAACAGTTACCCCAGGTAAAAAATCTCTAACCTAACAATTCACTCATATATGGTTATAGAAATATAATGAATTAAACCTTTAATGTTTTTTTTTTAAACTTCAGCTTCTTGACACTGCAAAAGTACTAAAAATCAAAGGTTTGACAGAAATGCCAGACTCTACATCTCTTACAAGGCAGAACATGTCATCTGAATTTCAGTCATCTGGTGAAGTTGAGTCACTCAGACCCTCAGCATCACCTTCATCATCACCCTGCAATAAAAAACGACGGTAAATTATATGATCTCTTAAAAAAGTGACTTATACAAATACATGGATTCTTATTTATAGGACTAAAGAAATGGTTTTCATTAATTTTAGTCGCAGAAAAAGTTCTACAGGGTCGATGGGAGTAGGGAGCCTAGTGCTGGATGACACTAAGCATGAAGATTTTGGGCAGAATTCACAAGATATTGTGCGTGCAGAAACCATCACATTGAGTAGTCTTCCGCAACAGAGACGTATGCGGGAATATGATGAAAGATTAGAGGTTATGGAATCTGTAAGTTGAAATTTAGCTCCTAAAGGTTTCATTAATAAAAACGTCTGTGGTATTATCCCACCATTCCACTATAATTTGACTCAGCTGTAGCTTAAATCTATAGATTTCCAAATGCTTAATGTCTCTTGTATTATCTAAGGGGCCGTTTATAAAATACGTCACACTGAAATCAGCGTTTTTTGACCCCCTCCCCCCCCCATTGTCACGCTGTGTCACACTTTTTGTGACCCCCCCTAGAAATATTTCGTCACAAAAACTAAGACCCCCCCCCCTGATGAGTATGATAAATGATAGTAGACAAATTCTGAAAATTAAAAACATTTATTTAGTTATTATAATAAAATTTAAATAAATTAATAAATATCTTTCATAACGAACATATAAATAATAAATAATATTTCTATTATTCAGAAGTCCAAGGATTTTCTAAATGGGCCATGGAAATATCTACAATTGGTATTGCACCATCTTCTTCTTCTTCACCTTCAAAACTACCGTCCACTTCATTGTCATCTAACCATTCTGCATCTTCCGTACCATCGTTTTCATCTCCTATTATGCATGACAGCTCTCGAGTTCGAGTTCTCTTTTTATAAGTGTTAAATAATTTTTGATAGAGTTCACCTCTTATCGATGTCATTGTTTTCTTATATGTTTCTCAACTATTAAAATCAGAAGTGACAAATTGCGGCAATATTAAAGAGTATAAAGTAATTAACTGAAGAGTATTAAATTGAGAAGATGAAAAAAGCGTCTGTATTAGTTCTCTGCTAAATGACAAATGAAGGAATAAAATAACAATAAATACATGAGAAATAGTATTTTCATTTGTTACTGAATCGAAGCGCAGGGTACGTGGAAACGTTACTCTCTCAAGTATTGGAAAAACAAAGAAACCCGTTGTGTCGGATCGCAACGGCGCTAGAGTCGCGCCACAGAGCTAGCGCTCATGACTCATGTCATGTAATAAACGGCGAACGTCACGCTGCCCTATACCCCCCCTCCCCCCTTGTCACATCTTGTCACACTCAGCCAGACCCCTCCCCCCCCTTGTATGCGAACGTATTTTATGAACGGCCCCTAATAGATATTCTGTATTTTCGTAAAATTTAAGTTATAAGTGTGTTTATAAACAAAGAATAATCTGATATTTTTTATAATTGGGTAACATTGCAGTTTAGTAAAAATAATATACATATAATAATATTCTAAATTTATTTTAAATTTTTCTTATATTATGAAGAAGCTGTAATAATTCTTTAATATAATAAAAATGATCTTTTTGGTTATAGACTACTGTATCTTAATTGATTGATGAATTGTTCCAGGCTGATGAACCACATAACATGAATGTTGAACCTATGACCATTGATGATGCAGTTGGCATTGCCCCAGGTATGTTATATTTAATTTTCATTCTTATACATAACTTATGTTATTTCATAATCATTACCTCACTACCCTGGTTAATTTGATTGTAGAATAATTTTTTTCATTGCATTTCATGATTTTATTTTCATAATATTTCAATCAATAGAAATGATGTTGGCATGTTGTTGTTGTAAATTTGCAATTGTAACTTGTAAATTATAAATTTAATTTGGAACAGATATTCTATATTCCAGGGAAGGGAGATAAATGAATATTAATTTTAAGTTTGAATTATTTTGTTATTTAAATTGTATTATACGAAATCATTAATCTCTCTTCCCAGGGGGACAGTGGAGCATGATTGAACATCCTTATCCACGATACTCAAACGCCTGTATTGGAGGTGGAACGATACAACCTGACCCGGGAATGTACATGAATAATGTAATGAACACTCACACGGATCACGATATATCCGATTATGGCCAGAATTTGGGAGTAGCCGGTCCGTCTCCCGGCCCCAGTTGTGCCACCGAAGCCCCAACCGCTCACGAAATGTCAAATTTGACGCAACAGAAGAGGCGGCGCACGACCAACCCACAAGCGGCTGAGAACTTTCAGCGCGCCTTGGAGGCAGTGCGGTTTGGTGGCATAGGATTCTGTAAAGCTGCGCGTTTATTTGGTGTGAACAACAGGACACTGTGGCTAGAGTACAAAAAGAAGGGATATCCGAATAACAGGCCGAGTATCAAGAGCAGGATAAAGAGAGAACATTCAACGCCGCCATTACAAACGAAAGAAGAAATCCCCCAACAGGATCAACAAATGGCTTTGTTATGTCCGCCGCACCCGGTGCCCGTGGGCTTTATTGACCCACGGCCGCTCGACTTCCAGGTGCAAGTAAACAACCAGAACCTAAACGTCAATTATATGCAATAGAACGCGGTCGGCGGGATGTCGGCTCTCGAATATTCGTGACCATGGCAAGATGGCGTCCTGCCTTGCATCCCGCTAGTTTTTACCTCCACCTCAAACAATTAAGTTTCTATTTATGGCATAGATAAGTAGCAGCGCTTGCGATATACTGAATGTAACATACATCGAACGATACAGTTGTTTGCTCACGGTCCACCATTTTTATAATAAAAACAGGACACGTGTGCTCTCAAACTATCTTCTCCTGAGTCAATCATTCTATGTAAATTAAGAGTTGATTTGATAAGAGCAATGATAGGCTATCGCAAGATATAAGTATTTGTAATGATTTATCCAGTATTCCATAGTAAAATGATTAGTCGGATGCACTAAATTATTTGTGATACTTTAATTGGTGTTGCATTGCCATGTATATTTAGATCTCAATAGTACACTAAGACTAGTAAATATTTGTAAAAGCTTTTTTTATCGTACTGCGCATTACTGATAGGATTTAAAAATATGTGAAAATATGTGATAGCGAATTTATTATAATTACAATGATAGGATCAGAATTAATAATGACTATAAATCTATCAAAAGTCGCATAGTTGAACTTTGTACCAACTAACGGGCAGCTAAGGTTTATTTCAATAATCTACCTCTGGTTGAATAACTTGTAATATATATAGTTTAGTCTTCAACATCAAAAAAATCTACACCAGTGAAGATAATTTCTGTGATAGTTGAGAGATATTTGTGTTATTCATACTTTCAACCATTTCCAACACATCACAAGTACTATTAAATCAGGCAATGATTTTTTTAATTCTAATTATATGATTTAAAAAAAAAAAATCATCAAAAAATATTACACAATCAGTACAAAAATAAATTCCTCAAAAACATATTAATTGACTTTTCAAATTCAATTTTGTATGAATTATAAACATTTACTAGAATATTCTCTATATGTTGATAAATCATTTTTCTAATTTCATCTTCGGTTAGGTTCACGTATGGATGAAAGGGGTTAGATTCCTTTCAAGGTTTTGAATTATAAGAATCGCTTTTCTCTGAATAGATACACGACTTTTAATTGTACGATTCGTTAATACTCACTCAATATTTCGTGCATTTATCTTATAAGTTAATATTTGACACAAAGTAATTATCAATAGTACTAGGTTTAATCTTAATTTTAAGCCCCCCCACACACATGAAAGATCTCTTCATTTTGACTGATTTTTATTGTAAGTTTTGAATCTAAAGTCTGTCAAGAACGCGCATTTATTTGTATCCTGTATTTATAGGGATTTTTTTTGTAATAATTGACGTAAATGATTATCCCTATTCAGGGTGCATAGGAATTATTGGATGGAAGTTTGCTTATAAAAATAATTTGTATTGTATAACATGATGAGAATTTTTGTTTGTACTTATTCTTTATAATTAAATAGACATCTCAATCCTATGCAAAATGTGTGCATTTAATTGATTTAAGGTTTAGGGTTATCGTAACATCGCATAATATTTCCTTTTGGATATTGTAACTGCAATCTTTTAGATTAAGTGATTATTCTTTATGCTATACAACGCGTAATAGAATCGGAACTCTATACCCGTTTTAATGATTGGTTACCAGAATTCTCCTTTAAAAGTTTAAGTAGAAACATCGATGGACACTATTATTTTCAGTATTATAAAAGTTGTCATAATTTAGACTCAAACCATTGTCTTTATAATATATAATAAAAAGGGATTTACCATTAACAATTGAAATGTCGATACGAATAGTTGTCATAATAATCTGTAAATATGTGCGTAGCACTACTTAATACCAAAATAGGCAATAAAGCATCTGATTATTTTGTAAAACACTCTCTTTACTTTCGTCTCCATTCCTTACTCTTCTACATCACCAATATCGAAAATCCTTTTATGCTTCTTAAGGTCAAAAAGATGTTTACAACATCGCAGCTTAATCAAAGAGTAGAATTTCGGAAAAATTATATAGTTACAGTCCTTAGATTGCAACAACCATTTTAATGAATTTCTTTAGGAAATGCATTCGAAAATACCAAAACGATTCTAAAAACTTAGATGTTTCTGCAATTATTGGAACACAATATACATAAATTATTCTTGTAGGCCTACATTTTAAATGATTCATGCAATACATTTACAGATTCTCAAGTAGACCTTCGATTGCGCCGCACAAAATTGTTTAAGCGTCAGAATCGCGTCCAGCCAGAGGATAGGGAAATCCGAAAACAAAGTTCGGAGCCAATACCTTCGTCCATCGCTACAACGCTTTCTTCGCCTACGCTTCAGAAACATGAATCATACCCACAATATTTTACAATTAAGGTAATACACACTGATTGACTGACTGAAATGTTTAGAAAATGAAAAACGGCTTAATCTAGGACTTTGCCAATACTTATTGTTTTTCGAAGTAATCTCCGTTCCTCTCTACACATCGTCGCATTCGAAGGAACCACTGAAAAAAGAGATTCCATTTTTCGTTAGGGGTCTCTTCTTTGGCATTTTTGAACCCTATCGCCGTATCGAAAGCGAATACCTCGAATTTTATCTTTAGTTCTTGGGAATAAATGAAAGTTGCAGGGTGCCAGGTCAGGACTGTATGGCGGATGACTGACATTATCTCGACACCTGCCATAGTCAAATATTCAACTCCTCCTGGCTCCTGCTTCGAGGGTGCTGCTGTCGAAATGTTATCAGGACAACAGGCAAACAGCGATTCACATATACCAGTCTGCAGTAACTGTCCTTCCATCTTCTAGCACAACTGTCGCGAAATGACCTTTCCGACAAAAGAATAAGGCAATCATCTTTTTTCCTTGACTCCTTCCTTTCCTTACATTAGTTAGCCGATCCTCGAAAACACCCACTGAGCTCATTGTCTTTTAGTTTCGGGTTCGTAACAGTACAGCATTTGAGTCACCGCCGTTGAACTTATCTAACATTTGGCGACACCAGTCCATGCGAAAGTCTTCTCTCTCTATCTAGAACTTTACTTCCTGATGCCTCGTTCGTGTTCGTGTAATATTTTTTGAACTTGACTCATACCAATGCCTAGGCTTGCCCGTACCTATCTGCTGATAGGTCACTCTCTTAGAAACGAAATGGGGCTTAAGAAATTCTAATCGCCTATCATAGCTTTGTTGAGTGTCACAAAGAATATCATAATAAATCATTGATCCAAAATTTTCTCGCGCTAAGTTCATTATCATGTGTAACAAGAGTTTTAGATTTGCCGCCAATTCCAAAAAACAAATAACGAATGCAATTTACTATTTTAGGTTACTGCAGTGTTCTAAAATTGGAATTCAAAAAAATTGTCATTAGTAATATAACTAACCAGCCAGTTCTAAACATTTTCAGTTTTACCCACGTATTGAAGTTCAGCAAATTTAAGGAGTTGAATAGTGTAGGACAGTATGATAAAATCAGTAAAATAATTAAGATATATATTAAATATCCACCTTTTAATATCGTTATTTAATTATATCGTATTAACGATAAGTACAGAGACACGTGGAATTTAGGTAGACATTATGGTACTAACTAAGTAGTTGATGGCTTACGATAAGCTATTTAATGGTAAAATGTAAAAATTTTCTTATTTAAATTCACAGAGCCGACGATTGAAAGCCGAACAAACTGTTGGTTCGTTACTCATACGCACCGTTCAAGACCGTCAACCATCGACATCTGCTACTGTCCCGACACCGCAATCCGTTACTCTTCCAGTTACCACGTGTACGTCCACTTCTTGTGAAACTGTGACTACTGATTCGACTGCGCAAACCACGCGAGCTAGTCATACACCAGCTGTGCGATCTGGACCTCCGCTGAGCTGCAACTTTTGCTGGAACACAGTTGACGAATGCGGCCGCATACTCCGTCGTAAAACACAGTACCATTGCCCAGAATGCCGAACAAATTTATGTATAGTACCCTGCTTTCATGAGTACCACGATGCCGCTGATCCCGAGGCGGCAAACGCCAGATGAAGGAAAACTGTTATCGTCGCTACTAACGATTTTTCTAAATTTCAGTAAATTTGTGTCAAAGTTGAACATGTTGGATTAACATTTGGTATTGTACACAGTCAAATGGACGTTTCTATTAAGACATTTTTTGTGGTACCTACTGTATCACAGTATCCTGTGTATTTTATGAGCTTCACATGTGTGATTCCAGATTTTATATAAGGTTGACAGAAGTAATCATTGTAACTAGCTATTTATTGTTAAATTCTGACAAATTATGTCGTATTTGAATGAAACTTTCGCTGGGGTGGCTGAGAATTTTTTCTCCTTGTATTTTATGAAGTAGTCATACACCAGCTGCCCTATCTGAACTTCACCTGAGCTACAACTTTTGCCGTAAAATAATGGATGAATGCATCCACATACTCCGTCAAAAATCAAAGTACCCATTGCCCAGACCACCGAAGGAGTAAATGTATAGTATATGTTTCATGAGTACCACGATCCCGCGGCAGCAAAAGCCAGGTGAAGATGATCTCTCATCGTCACTACTAATCGAGATTTATAAATTTCTGTAAATTTGTGTCAAAGTTGAAGATGTTGAATTTACATTTGGTTACATCACAACATAGCTACACAGTAAAATTGACGTTTTATTAA
The DNA here is from genome assembly GCF_905147795.1 of Pieris rapae. Lineage (NCBI taxonomy): Eukaryota > Metazoa > Arthropoda > Insecta > Lepidoptera > Pieridae > Pieris > Pieris rapae. The sequence continues at coordinate 7,115,257 of NC_059534.1, read as the reverse complement.
TTAAGACAGTTTTTGTGGTACTTATACCACATTACTTTGTGTATTTTATGAGCTTCACATGTGTGATTCCAGATTTTAAATTATAAGGTTAAGAATAATAATCTTTGTAAATTGCTATTTGTTGTTAAATTCTGACAAATTATGTTTGTATTTGAATGAAACTTTCTGCAGTTGGCTAAGCTAATAAAAAAAAATTGAATTCGTCCGAAAATGTGGTAAGTAATTGGTAAGCTGAATAATATTTTCAGATTTAAAACATTGTCGTTCTATTTGTGTCTGCTTACTCAAATCTTGTAATATTAAAAGTAGCCATAATTAAAGTAATAACAAATATTTACATGAGCAAACTTTAAATCTACCAAGGATTCTTTAATAGTTTTTACAAAAAATATATAGAAATACTTGTCTTTATCTGTCGTTGAAAACGTCAATATTGTATAGCATATTTTTTGGATGCCCGTAGGTACGAAGGCATTTAATGTGAACTTGCCTGTTTTACTGGTCTCCTTGTTTGTGATTGAATTTTGCAAATATAATCCCAATAAGATTCAATCACACCATTGATGTTTAGAATACTAATAGTATTATGTATAAGTGAAAGGCATGCATTGCATGAATTTTATAGGTATATATTAAATAAAAACATGCGTAATGTATGCGTTAGTAAATTGTTCTACATGAAAAATTCGAAATCAGCTTTTGTATATATAAAAATATTCTTGTATTTGGCATGACTATGTGATACATATATGATATTTTTATTGTTGATAAATTGCATGAAATGCAGTATTCTTCAGTGTTCTTTCATTGTATAAAGTACTAAGCATAATATATTTTTTTATATCGTGTTTTAATGTTACCATTAAATGCTTTTAATTGATATATTTTTGGCCGTGAATTTTAATGTATAGAAGACAAATTTAATAATATTTACCAGACCTCTCTTGTTGTTGGTCCTTAGACCTCTTTGTTGGTTTCTACCAGCATTACAACCTCGGTGTTTTCTGGATCTTGATTTTCATTGGATGAGTGACAGTATAGGTTTTTGTAGGTACTAATAAGTGTCAAAATTTAATGTTCTCTTAATAAAATTCTCAAAATTATACGATGTTTTTATTAGTATATGCGTCACCGCCCAAATACCCGAATGGTCTACAATTGTAGCTTCATTAGGTTTTTTTTTATATAATAGTGGTTTAAAACATTATAGTTTTATTGATAGCCTCTAGAAGAAACAGTAATTTATAGTCAACTCAATGGCAATTTACATTTTCCGTCTCTTTTTACCCTGTAGCAAAACAGCGTATGCAATAAGTGTAAAATTCAGTATCAGAGTGAACATATACAGTCCGCGTCACTTGAATAGCCTCACCCCTAAATTTTGTAATTTCTGTATAAATATGAACGAATATTATTTTCATAATAGTATTAATTTGACTTCATGCGCAGTGCATTACGATACAAAACAAAACACGTACTAACCCCCCACTGGAATACCGCGCCCCGCGTCGGTGCGACATTTCGTCCGCGTCACATGATTAGCCTCAGTACTGTTAAAACATTACTCGCGTGCGTTTGTTTTGTTTTTTTTTGTAGCAATTCTTTATTTAAGCGTCGAATATTATGTATATTTTTTTTTTGAAGTCTTATCCAATTGTTTAGCTATCATGGGTCGTGGTCGAAAATTAACTGAAATCGAAAGAGAAAAAGTGAATTTTTATTTGGATCAAAAACTATCTCACCGTGAAATTGCTATAAAAATTGGTCGCAATCCTAAAGTAGTTAATAATTATGTGAAAAATAAAGAAAACTATGGAAAAAACTATAAAGGTCGTACAAAATTGGCTACTTCGTCAAGTGAACGTCGGCTTATTTTACGTGCAACATCTAATTCTTTCAAGACAGCACGACAAATTGCGAATGAAGTGAACACCAGCACATCACTGTCTACCGTGCGACGCATTATAAAGTCATCACCATATCTTAAACGGCAGAAAATCAAGAGGAAACCTCATTTGCGCGATCAACATCAAAAAGCGCGATTGTTATTTGCTAAAATACATATGTCTTGGACAAATCAATGGCATAATGTTGTTTTTAGTGATGAAAATAAATTCAATTATATGGTATAGATGGCTATTCATATTATTTTCACGATCTAAGAAAAGAAGAGCGGGTGTTATCACGTCGTCATTCGGGAGTTGGCTCAGTAATGGTATCTGGGCGGTTTCTTATAAGGCGCCTATTCCAATTTCAATTCTCCGAGGCAAACAAAATTCAGCATTGTATACTAATCTATTAGAAGTAAAGAAAAAATATTTGTACAATTTTAAAACACCGGAACTGGATTTTCCAACACGATAATGCCTCTATACATACGTCACAGGAAACAAAAGCTTGGTTTCAATAAAGTAAAATTGAAGTATTAGATTGGCCATCGAACTCTCCGGACTTGAATACTATGGAAAATATTTGGGGCTATCTATCTCGCCAGATATTTGCTGGTGGACGCCGGTTTAATAGCAGCGCAGATCTTGAACAAGAAATTCATAAAAATTGTAATAATTTGGATCAAAATTACATTAATTCATTATATAAGTCAACTCCCGAACGTATTTTTGAAGTTATTAAAAGCAATGGAAAGTATACAAAGTATTAAAAACAAATTATAGCCTTATTTATTTGTGTTTTATTTCACTGATGCTATTCAAGTGACGCACCATTTTCACTACTTTAGTGTACAGTTAGTACTATTTATTTATCTTATTTTTACTTTTTATGATTAAGCTATAGTACGACGCTAATGAAGTTTACTTATGAAGTAAAACAGACAATATTGAATATACAACAGAATTTATATTAATTTTAGGGGTGAGGCTATTCAAGTGACTCGGACTGTAATAGTTAGCTCAGTTCTGAAGCTCTCTCTCTTCAAAAGATATTAAAAACAGATGTTATCCGAGTACTTTAAACGGAAACATTTTTTTCCAAATGTGTAAATTAGTAGTACCAGGGCGTTAACGGTCAATGTTATATTTCGTGGTAAGAAATGAAAAATGACAAAAACAATACGATTTAATACTATTTATTTTATGTTTTCAGTACAAAAGGCATGCAAATGACTAACTTATTGTATTGTAAGTTGACGTTCTTACAATATTAAGCCAGATCACACATATTACGTAGAGGCGATTTATTCGAGGGTTGTAAAGTAGAACCTTTGATTGCCAAACTGCTATACAACAGGAGACAGCAGATAAATACACAACCCGCTTCCGCTTGAATGAAAAAGATATGTAAAATTTATATGAACTACGTTACAACGTTCTACAAAATATAATTGAAATCGATATGTGTTACATGCCTTTGTTAGAAAAAGTTGATAAATTCGATAACAATGTATAGTAATCTTTTAGTTACATAGTATCTTGTAACCGAACTTATATTTTGAAAAATATACAAAAACTAAAGATACGTTTCGTGGGAATGTAAAGAATATAAGAAAGAAAAAAGTGGATATTTCATAACATATTAGGTCCATACGTTGGCGTTATAGTTAGCGGTGGGCTTGTCATACCTAAAGACCTAATGCATTATAAGAGACCGATGTTTACATACGACGCGCATTCGTACCAGCCTGCAACTTATAAACATTTAGGGCGCGTATGTGAAAATAAAATATAAGTATTGTAATAGTTAGACAGTAATTATATAAAAAAGATCTTTCCTTCTAAGTGTGTATATGATTTGTAATCAATACACGGACACGCCGCACTAATCAAAAACCTTTGTAATAGACACTTTAGTGTGTATTACAAAATTAAATAACCTGCATATTATCAAATCCTTACCAAAATAACAGTTGTAGATCAGATATGATATCCATATAAATGGCAGTGACTACAATGTATTTGATATATGCAGGATTTCCTCTTATAGTCATCCAAACATTGTTATTAAATAATTTTATAGACTCAAGCGCACACGGTTAGAATTTGTGAAAGTAAAAATAGGCATACAATTTGACAATAAGAGCCCCACTTCACCCCTCGTCAATTGAGTAGCCAATCACAGACGCATTCACAATTGAGTCTTCTACTGAAATATATAAATTTACTTATGACACAAACATATAACATTAGTCTCAAAACTGTGTTACTTGCATGATATAGATGTTAATTGCACAAATTATCAACTAACTTAACGACTAACTTAACTAACAGGTTAATAGTATACGTAAATAAATCCAATTACGACGATCCCTAATGCAATAATGATTGACATTGGCAGCCATTTCGGTTTTTTTGGTTTCTTCTCCGGTTCTGGTGTTAATAGTTGGCGTAGAGGTCGTTCCATGTTTTGTGTCCTAGCCTTTGCTCTTAATGTCGGGCCATCTTGTCTGTAATATATATGAAAGTTATGTAACATCAGACCACTCTGCTGAACTATTCTTGCCTGCGCTCCTTTATTTAATTTATTTCTTATTTAAAAACTAGAATATTGGTTTGAATATGTGTGTTTACACACTTAATCAAAATTGCGTAAGCTATTTGACATACGCTAACCTGAACCCAAGTAAGTTGTAAGCCATTGATTGGGCACATTGTGACATCTTTCACGACTAAAGTAAGAGTGAACACAGTGGATACCACAGATGTTTAGTTTTCGAAACCAATTCATTTTTACAGTCTGGAAATTAAACCTAACACTACCAGGCGCAAGCATTCTGACTATCATTTCGAGGTAATGGTAGGAATCAAATTCAGTAGACAATTGCGGTCCTAAACTATCCAATATAATTTATTAACTTACCTTGTTTCTGTGAGCCTGTAAGAAGATAAATATGAGATTAATAATGAATAACTTTAATATTTCTAAATTGTATATGTTTACATCTAATGATAAAAGAAATACTTCTAGCTAATATGAATCATTTCTTCATTTTTTTTTGTCTAACAAAACCATGGTTTTGCATGTGACAAAATTAGGTACGTTCATCAACTTGGTATTGGTAGAACAAAATGGACTTATTGTATCCTTTAATTTAAAAGCCATATATCGATTTAAGCTAAGCTTGTCTTTAAGATTCATGTTAAAATATGGAGGGTTCGAAACATTAATGGAGAATAATTAGGGCGGCTAAGAAAAATATACGATAAAAATACAGTTAGAAAAGAAAGAAGAGACATTCTCCATCTGAAGAGCATCCTCAATGGAATTCTCTAAAATTATTCTGCTCGTGTTGAAAATGTCTTTCAAACTAAAGACTGTTATAATGATGTATTAATATTAAAGAAAATTAAGTAAGACATCTAAGATACAATGATCTAGAACTAGAACGCATCCTATATCTAGGCGTAGGGACCTGACGACCCCATCGCCCACTGGTGAAATAACCTGTGAAAGTGGTTATTTCACCAGTGCAATCAGTCAACCCCCTTCCTAGTGGGAGTGTATATACACTATAATTAAAGATAGGACTTACAGGTCGTCTGATTCATCCTTTTCCTTGTCTTTGATGTCTCCGAATCGTAATGGTGATTGAAGTGGGGAACTAAATTCAGAGCTGTCACTGGAACTGTACAAATCATCTGTAACAATATGTCTACTATACATAATTATCTATATAAAATATGTGTATAAATACAATATGTTTAATTAAAAAAATACGTGTGGCACTCGGGGACTGCTACGTTAATGCTATTGCATAGCATTTTTTAGCAACTCAAGCAAATATAAATAATGATTTATTTATTTTTATGCGGTATTTTTTCTCTGATATTAATGCAAGTTTTATCTTTGATATTAATTCAATCTACTACTCTACCACACTCAGACACCCCTTATAATCCGTCTCACTCTCACGGGTACCGGCTGCACCGGCCGCGCTTGCTACGTCTCCGATCAGTGTTAGGTTTTTTTCGTTACGGAATTTCTTGATTCGGTCGCCGCGCTCAAAGCCCGCGATAAAATCTATGCAATAGACAATAGTTGTTTTTAATGTACTACCTTGGTTAGAGTCCACTGGAACTGGTGGCAGTGGACCAAAACACGGACTAGTTTCGAGACTTGCTCCCCGTGGTGGCAAAGGTGGTGCACATGATGGATCGAGATTTAAAGTTTCTGATGATGTATCATCAACCTCAGAATTTATCTCCTCTATAGGCGCCTTTTTCTGTCCATGTAAATAAATATTCGTAAGGTTATTATCAGTGCATTTGCATTTACAGAATATACATGATATAGAAATACCATATGGAATAATAATAATAAATTTCAAGTTTATTGACCCAACAGCAAAAATGCATGTCTAGTCTACCACATTTTAATATTATTATAGCAATTAATTACAAATATTAACTTACGTAATTAGGATCAAATCTCTTGACGCCTTCTATGATCGCCAGATAACAGAAACGAAATTGATCAGTATTTTGAATTAAGCCCATTCGCTGTGTCCGCATGATTTTCATTATTTCCTTAGGGTCTACATTGTCAACTCCTTGACTCTCCATCTACAACATTAAAAGAATACCTTTTATTTATCATATTAATAACCAAAACTTTTGTAAAATTTTTGTACAACTTTCCAACTTAGTAGTGTTTGTATTATTGTTATATTGTATTTCTTTGATATGTACTTACACTAAAAAGAGTAGAGTCCACAAGACAAAAAGTACCGGATCGACCGATTCCTGCACTACAGTGTATAATTGGTGGTCCACTGGACTCCAAAATTCCAGAAGACCAAACATCATTTAAAAAATCTAAAAATTGAGTCGGTGATTTTGGTACTTTAAAGTCGGGCCACGTTATGTAGTGGAATTGTAAGACATCGCGTGTTTCTTTGCTTTCCAAATCTTGAAGTCTGTAATAATTTACAAAACATATATGTAATATATTAAAATTTGACAAATTGAAGACAATTTGGTGAAAATTTAAAATAGTGATAGTAAAATTTTTGTATATGATTTTATTCTAAAGAAAAAATACAATCGCAAACATAACAACTGTCATTAAAACATACATTTGCAAGGCCTTATTCATTTAAATAGAAAATCAAAACAAAAAGAACTTTCTTTTCACATAAGCCTTGATTAATATGATCAAATTATTTGTTCTTTCAAGGATTAAAGCATGACAAGCATTATAATATCATTGAATAAATAGCATTTGTTTACCAGAAAGAACTATTGATACACAAATGTTAACAATAAATGCTCAGATTTAAGTATAAATCCTTCAAAAAGTAGTCACATCATGAAAAATGCCACAAATTCTTAGTTGTAGAGAAGAGAAAAATTAGAGAGGTTTGACTGATAAATATAAGTAATTCTTTGACATATAGTACCACTGTAAATAGTTTGCAAAACGCCATAAACACTAACACATAAAATTAACAAAAATCTCAACAATTTCAGCATAACTCAGGATTGTATATAAAAGTTATGTATCCCAACAAAATTTATAATATTAAAAATATATATTATGAACAATCTCATATGTGGCCATTAACTTTAAATAACAATACTTTTAGCAGCTGTAGCTCAAATGGTATTATGGACACACACAAAAAGTAAAATATCAGATAAGTTATTAGATAGAAACTCATAGTAGGATCATAACCAAAATCAAACAAATTTTATTAAATAAAGAAGAGTTAAATTGGCCAAGCTTAATTTAAATACATGTTTATTTTTTATAATTATCTTGTCTTAATAAATTCTTTTATAGTTTTCTTACAAGAATAAAGTAAAATAAAATCTCTAAAAATAAGGTCTTTAATCATTTAGTTTCATATTTTCATATTTTTTTGAGAAAAATGTTTTATATAATGATGAGAAGCACTTACTTAAATTTTCTGAGTATGTAGTAATTTTTATTTTGTTCACTAATAAGGGTGACAGCCAACTGAACATCTTCATAAATAGACTCTAATCCCTCTTCGCCGGGCCAGTACTGGTGACACTTTGTCTCCTTATTTTCAATCAATTTGTTTAACATGACTATGCCAGTACTACATTGCTCCCATACCATGAGCCAAAAATGTCCCATAGTGGCAGCTAATGGTCCTTGGGTTAGAATATAAGATCTTTTAGCCGATGGTATCTGCAATTTTATAGTATTACTTAAAGCTACTCATTCATCTAGAATAAAAATAAACATGATAAGAAAAACTTACATTTACAAAGTTGGCATTGATGTAATCCCTTTCAATTCGGTTTAATTTAACACGTGTATGGTCGTAGGGACTGACGTCTCTGTACCTATTTAAGTGCTTATTACGAGGCTTTTTAGCTTCTAAAGCAGACAAATATTGTGGCTGACCTTCTCTGCAAATTTTCTGAAAAACAAAGGTTTACTTCAATTACTACTTCAACTTGATATAGATTGTAGGATAAAGTATAGTAAAGTTCTGATCAGAAAGGATTTAAGTTGTTAGGATTTTATTTTTATTTTAAAGTTTTAATAATTATGCCCTGTTGTCAACAAAACAAGCTTTTATGTGTATTAAAAATATTCTCGGTTATAATTACAGCAAAGAATTCATGTGGGTACTAAGCCTTTTATCGCGTGTCACAAAGAAAAAGGATAAATTTTTTTGATATCACATGTGGGTACTAAGCCTTTAACGCGTGGCACAAAGCAAAAAGCAATACTATATTACTTTTCATACATACGTAATATATTAGCAGCCATGAGTTGTTCTTTACAAAATCTTCATATTCCTTTTCAATGTTAGTTAGAGCCATATTGCGGTCTTCTCGTACAAACAGTTTGTATATATGAAGTAGCAACCGGATGTCGCAAAAGCCGCGAATAAGAGGTGTAAAAAAATGTAAATCACGTCTTGAAAACTGCTGATTATAATTGTTTAACAGTTTAATAATTCGTAAATAGTATTGAAAACCACTAAAATTTAAACATTGAAGACTGACTGATCTTGATGAGTATAATAAAAGTCTCAGCTCTTACCACCACCACCCGGTGCTTCCAGATGCCAAAACTCAAAAATAAAATTACTTATTACAGTGTTGTTCAGTGTTGCCAATTCTGAAGCCTAGCGGATGGTAGAATGCTTGCGGTGATTTCACCGTAAGTTGAAAGCTGCAGTTGGCAACACTGGTGTTGTTAGTTAAAAAATATATTAGTTTTCAAAAACAATACAGCAGATTTCAAAATCGAATACAGTAAAATTACAGTAAAAGTTAATTTAAAAATTAAAAGAAAAATAAGCTGCTGTATTAATTTATTTGTAAACACATATTATAATTGTAAGTTATTCTAAAATAATATACTAGTGACTTTGATATATTTTTCTACTTTTATCCTCAGAATCATTTCATTATTGGAATTAAATTTGACGCATGTTACAGAATTTTGATGAATTTTTTTTTAATTTTCCATCGCTCATCAACTGAACTTACACGTTGCTGACTCTTAAAAAATAATATCAACGGTAAGTACATATGGTTGGCCAGGAAATCAAGTTTATGCTAAACACCTTCACCGTGTCTTAGGATCAGTAGTTAATGAAAAATTACAGACAGTACAAAATTCATAAGCAGATTTTTTGGCAGGTTTTAGCCATTTACGAAAGTCTTGTATTTGAAGCCGATCCATACGAAATTGTTGCTGATATTCGTTTTGCATTTCCGCCCATTCTTATGATCATATAGTTTTTGGTTTAATTTACGGTATCCACAACAATTAAAAAGTCTTAATCTTAAATAAAAGGTATGTGCTCACTATATTAGCAATAAAACGATACCATACCAATCAAAACATAACAAATGAGATGCAAAATGCATTAAAATACATTGTTGCTTTGTCAGACAGAGATGGTTTGTTTTTGCTCAGCGTTAGATCTGATTCATCGGAGAATTCCCTGCATGTACACTATACCTAAATACAGTATGTAACCACCCTAGTCTACATTGTTTATAGATAAAGGTCAATTGTTCTGGGTTCTAGATTAGGTTGCGTTACGTTATACGTGTAAGGTAGCTCTGATAAATTTGTATGAACGGAAATTAAATACAGTAATTTCATACACTGTATTTTATCAATACAGTATACAGTAAAAAACGTTTATAAAACAGTAAATCTACTGTAATTACAGTGAATCTTGAAGCACTACCACCATCATTCAGCACAGTTTAGGGTTGCCAACTCGATTTTATAAATGGGTCGTAAACGTAAACGTCATTTCAAACAGTACCTTGGAAATAATATAGTAAATAAATAAAATCATATAATTCGAATTGAACAACAGTAACAACCAATGAAAGGATTGCGCCATGAAGCAACAGCATGTGATCCTAGTAAAACAATGAGCCAATAGATGGCAATGATTAGCCATGTTATCACTAAAAGAACTGTAATTATTATTGGGCTATTGGCTATCTGTGTAATTATCAAATTTTTCATGAGAACGGAAACTATCGTACAATCTGCGTACGATAGTCGCGTACCATCGTACATCGTCCGTAGCTATGAAATTATCGTTCATGTACGATAATTATCGAACGGTTGCGAACACTGGCTACAAGAAAAAAAAAGTATTAAAACGTTTTACTCCAATTTCCCCAGTATTGCTAGCGTCAATTTCTTTTTTCCCTTTTTGCCATCAGACACTGGTAGACCTATACTTATAATATGTGATAAAATGTAACAGGCAATCTGTGGTTCAGTGAAATATCAAATAGGTAATCTGTAGTCAACTGTAAAATCGAATTGGAAGTTCCACGTATTTTAAAAAAATAATCGAATCTATTACAAATAGCCGATCATCCTAATAGTTAAAAATTTATTCATATATAATATTAGTGTGTTGTAAAGTGGTAATTGTAAATATAATTATGGCTTCGCCAAGAACACGTCGCAAATTAAATTCTATTCGCAACTTACACGAGAACGAAGTAAGTATAAATAAATTGTGTTATTTTTCTTACTATATTATTGTTCTATTTTTTGTAAGAGCTTCATTTATTGTTTATTACTTTATAGAAATGCTTTGAATGTGGTACATTAAATCCACAATGGGTGTCGGTAACTTATGGCATATGGATCTGTTTAGAGTGCTCTGGCGTTCATCGTAGTCTTGGTGTACATCTTTCTTTTGTACGTTCTGTTACTATGGACAAATGGAAAGACATAGAATTGGACAAAATGATAGTGAGTAGTAAGACATTATAATATGATATACACTGTTAAGGAGCATGATCAATTATATTTTTCTCACTTTGTAAATGCAGATAATTTTAGTTAGTTATACATAGTTATTAAGTAAGTACAAAGCGTGCTATTGCCAATTTAAGGAGTGCAATTAGTTTTTAATTTTTTTAGGTGAAATTTTTTATTATACCACTCATTTTCAAAAAATTAATTAACTAGGCATTTTTTATTTGGTTTATTTTCTTACCTATAAAGGAAAATTATGAATGACATGGAGTAATGACACTTAGTTCAATGCTATATATCCTATTAGTTTAAAAACCTGAAAGACTATTCTTCTTATATGCTTATTTTATAATGTTAATCATCGTAAATCACTGCACTGTATAATAAATTGAATCACATGATAACTTATAATGTTGGACAAATGTAGGTTGGTGGAAATTCTAGAGCTAAACAGTTCTTTGAAGAACAGGCAGATTATTCCCCTGATATGAAGATCTCTCAGAAATATAACACCAAAGCAGCTGCTATGTACAGGCAGAAGGTATCAATTTGTTATTATTAACTTTATCAACTGTTTTAATTTAAATAAAACAATTATAAATTTTCTTGTAGATAGCAGCTCTAGCTGTTGGCTCTGATTGGAGTCCTTCTGATTTTAAACCTGAAGTAGTTGAGCGCCCTACACAATGGAATCAATCACAGAATTCTTATTCTTCTGATGAAACTTCTTTTCATGGCAGTGGCTCTGACAATAATATCAGTTATCAGTAAGGATTTTTAGTAACTTTAAGGTTTCGTTTATTCAAAATTGCATCAAATTTAACATTATTATACTAACTAAAACAAAACTAGACCCTTCTTGAAAAGTCTGACCTAATTCCTATTATTATTTTTATCTTTAAAAGTCTTAATAAATTTAATATTACTTTTTCATTAGCAGTGAGTATGGTAGTAACCGTTACACAGGCTTTGGAAATACTCAACAGTCTCTCTCTAGACCAACCTCACCTGATAATCATAAACATATGGTGGACAATGCCTTGTCATCATTGGCATCGGTGAGTATTATCTTATGTTGATAAGAATTTGATTAACTAACTTATATTTGCGCCAGGTGAAAAACTGGCCTAATGATATTATTTTATTGTTGTACATGGATTATATATAGTTTTTACTATTGAAATTCATAGCATGTTTAAGCAAATATAAATAACATTTTTATTTTTAAGGGCTGGTCTTTATTTGCTAATTCCATGACTAAAGCAGCACGTTCAACTACAGAGAAAGTCTCAGAAATGACAAGTGTAGTCGCAGAAAGGGTAATCTATGTCTATATTATTTGGTTTTGTTTGAATATACACAGTATTTCGTTTGAATGAAGTTATTTTGTTTGAATATATACAAGTAATTTGTGAAGTGCCCAGGAGACTTCTGTGCTTCTGGAAGGAGCTGGGCTGGCTTAAGTAGCCAGGGCTTTACGCAAAACGGACCAATTTCGAGTCTAGTTGCGGAAACTGAGCCCACCTACCTTACCTTACCTTACACAGTATTTCTTAGGGCAACCCCAACAGACATTGTGTATGTATCATTTTGAATAAAAAATTGTAAATGTACAACCATGTTACATGGTAACAACAACATAAGAACAATTATAAAAAATACAGCACAGTTTTACAGACCCTTTTGCCTAATTTACAACTTGCCTTAAGTACAAATAATGTCCTGGAAGTTTTGAAACTGTTTAAAATTTTAGGATTAATTTATCTTGTTTTAGGTGATCCGTGGCGGTCGTTGGAGTTCATTAGGTGGTACATCTGAACCTTTTCGAGCTAGCAATACTAGTATTGATAACCAACCACAAAGTTACGGCGCTATGAAGTTTTCTAATTCAGAACCATTTCCTAAATGGTAACTAAAATTAAATATGATTAAAAAAATAATAATCTGAAAATATGTTTTTTATGATCATAATTTATGAATGCCAAATTTATTTTGATAACTATATCCATTCCTTTAATATTATAACAAGCATTCCATAAGTAACATTGTGAGCTATAGTAGTTAGATATTGATTTAATTCATTCTGATAGGAAGTTTAATATACTGTAATCAACCTCTTGTAATTGTACTCTACATTCATAGCCTTGATCTACAGTCAGCCTAAAAGATCAATATCTTTTTTTAGGGATGAGCAATCACAGCCACCATGGAAATCAGTGGCTACACAAAACAACATTGATACACGTGATTTATCTCAAGTTGGTATATCCAATTCACCCCTGGATTTAAAGAATTTTACCATTAAGAAAAAACCCGAAGCAGACGACGATTCCTGGGACTGGCTCAATAATTAGGTAAATATTCCCATAAACATAAAATTAGTAGAAATCTCTAATCCTTCAGTGCATATTTGCAAGGTTTACTATAGTCATGTCTTTCTGGCTTTATAGAGTGCTAGTGATACCTGCAATAAGATAACTTTCTTTTATCATCTGATTTTTTGTGATATCCCAACCCATACACACTTACAGAACCAGAAAGCTTACAAGTGCATTGCCAGCCTTTTAAGAATTGGCACAATCTTTTCTTGAAGAAATTTCATTGCATTGGTTCAGAAAAAAATCAGATGTTTTGAGATAGTTGAGGCGTCAATAGATCCTTAGATATTCTTAATGTTCATGGCATTGCATTAGCTGTGGTTGTTGTTCCCAACCTGTCTTAATAATAGTCAATAATAGTATACTTAAAACATTATAATATTCATCTTAATTTCTAGATATTCCTTGTAGTTAATAACACAAGGGAATAAAATTAAACTTTTTTTTTTGTTGCATGGAATTTTATACCTGTTGTTAAGTCACTGATTCTACTAAGATAAATGTAAAGCAGCTCTAGTTTTTACATATAGCTATCAGACATATTTTTGTAATAAGTAACATTTAAACTTCAAATCAACCAAGTTGTTTTTTCCATGACGAGAAATATTTATATAATTGTAGACTAATTGCTATGGAGTTCATAAAGCAGGTGTAACATGTTTTCTTTGGATTACCTTTCGACACCCGAACTGTCTGTGACTAGCCACATTTCTAACAGCTTGGTTGTAATATGTGTCTCTAAAAATAGAAGAAGTTCCATCAAGATATTCACAATATGGAGGAACATTACCAGTGACACTGGAATACTCACATTAAGCTTATTAGGAAATTCATATAAAAGAATTTCACTAAAGGATTGGTTGTTTTTCTAATGGTTTTCTTGATTAATAATAGTTTAGAGTTTAAATTATAAGTCAAAAAGTAAACCTAATACCAACAATCCTAATAAAATATTAGTCATAAATTTTTATGCAACATATGCTGTTCCTGTTATTATTTAATTGTAAAATTTTATGTCACTAGAGTATTATCAGATGTTGTCTACCCTACAACATAAAATGCATGTATAATTGTATATCTTAACTTCTTGAATCCATTTTAATACACACACAGAAGATATGCGTAAAATTAAATGCTAATTAAAATCAAATTTTCAGGTCTACTTGAAACTACAGGAACTTTGGCATTAGCCATAACATTGACTTGCTGCTATTCTTCAAAGTAGGCAATTTGTTTATTAGACGTAATGATTAAATCAATTAGAAATATTATATAGAACAAGTATTTTATGTACTAATTTTTTTCAAGATTTATATTATTAGTGTATTATGACACATGATGATGGATGTATGTTAAATTAATTAGAGTTTATATATTATTAGTTTAGTTTAGTTTTATTATTATCACTTAATTTAAGTACAAATTTGATTTTTAATAAAACCAAACACATTTTTGAATACTTCTCAGATTAAGTAATATTGTATATCTATTATGAAAAAGAAATGTGTCCTCATGTTTAAATAAATGTAAAAATAACTGCATTTGTAGCTTGTATTAATACAATTATAGTTAGTAAATAATTGTTACAATGGTGAAACGCATAATAAAGAATATGTCATGATTTTTTTATTTTTACATTTGAAAATCCCTTTAAATATCTTGACATTATATTATGTATCTACATATTAATTTCAGGGTAAACACTTCTTTTAAAGTAATTATGAAAGATATTAATAAGCAACTATATGTAAGTTTAAAATACTATAATCATAGGGAATTGAGTATGTAATTATTTTATGACAACATATTTCCTAAAAAAGTTGTTAATAAGTGGAGCAGTTATATAAAATCTATAATTTTCTTTTATATAAATTATAGAGCAAAGCATACTATATAGAAGAAGTTTAAACATACACCATCATTTTAAAAAGTAATCTTTAATAATCATACACAATTAATTGAAACCAATACATACACTATAAATGAAATAATATTTGATGAATTAATAAATTCATCACATAGCCCACATATAAAAGTATATATCTTGCCAATGATTTAAATACTGTATTATGGGTTGACAAATAAAAGACATTGCTGGTATTCTGTTAGAAGTTGATTCAAGGAAATTTTCAATAAGTCTTTTGGAGTAACTATTATACATAGGACTTCTCAATAAATACAAAACCAGACTTAACTTTCTTCTACTTATTTCTAACCTTTGCTCATAGCTTATTTCATCAATGTGCTTATTGTACAGTTGAAAACTAGCAACATCTAATCCCAAAGCAATCAGCCACTGCTTCCAGGATTTATTTCCAAATAGTTTCATTGCAGCAAGATGTACTATTGGTTTAAATATATGTATTAACTCTGCATGTTTTAAATCTCGTATTTCAATAGCAGACGGTATGCTGTTATCTTCTACTTTTATAGGTTGCCAATCACGAAGACTTATAGGTGGAGCACCTTCCACCCTACGGACAAGTCTACCTGACCTTTTTAAGGTAAAGAAAGCATCTCTATTTTCTTCAGATTCTACTGTTTCGGTAAATTTCTTTCGTTGTAATGCTGGTATTGGTGGATGTTGTATAGGTATATCCTTAAATCTAAAGAGCAATACCAATGCAGATGAACACTTAAACATTTGTATTATTATTGCTGCTGTCCACTTCCCACGAGAACCACACTTGTATTTTACAACGAGTTCAACAAAAACTTCACAATAATGGACAATTGTAAGCCATAATTTTATCTGTTCTTGTAAACTGAATTGGGAAGCATTGTTGCCATAGGCATCGGTAATAATCTTGTCATTGAATAAGGAAAGTAGTTTCGATAATGCATATACAAGTTCCGAAACGATAGGTGATTTATTAATCTTACCAGCAATAAAATAGGAGGACCACGTCGCCACTGTTTCTACGTCTGTCACCAAAGATGGATTATTAATAACCCATCTTCGATAAGCGGTCATAAGTTCCTTGAGTGATAATTTCTTTTCCATATTCACTTCACAACTTTTATATATCTTTCTCTATTAAAGGTGTTGATCTTTCCGATTCAGGTTCACTTTTATTACGACTGGTAGAAGAAAACGTTTATCAAATTATTTTATTATTAGTATTATGGTGTAACAAATTTTACAAGCAAACGCGAACCGATTATTATCCTTGTTTTTGGCGTCTGATCCAGGAAAAATAATTTATGATTTTGTGGTTACTTTGGCGTTATGCATTTGTCACTTATTACCATGCACTTAATCTGTTATCACTCATTTTAGTTAAAAGAATAATCTAGGCCAAAGGTCGAAGTGAATAATTAAAAAACACGAATAAATAATTTGAATTAATGATGTATATTGGTCATGGTACTATCATATTCAATTTATTCAAACTTCAAAGTTTGAAAGTACTCTGTGACATTTTAGACAAAGTTAAAGGCTTATTACACCACGCGATATTCAGACAGTCTTACTAAGATTCAGCCTAGTGTAATAAGAGTTAGCCAGTTAGCCTGTCTAATTAGACCGACCGAATGGGTTCGGCGGTGCTTACTGGCTTACTTGCTGAATATCGTGTAGTGTAATAAGACTTAGCACGCTAAACCATTCAGTCAGCGCGCGGCAGTCGCAGAGCAAAGACGTTTGTACATGTTTGTTTTCTGTGGCCGCGTGCACCATGTCGTGTTCGCAAGAAAAAAAAGTATTTGGAATGTTATTTATTTTTTATAGATAAAGTTAGCCAACGCTCGACACACTGATACATTGGTAAAAACAAACATGAATCTTAAATTTAGAAAGAAGGTTCGGACAATCAATCTTAATATAGAATATCTTAGCTGCAAACGATGTGTCAATAAATTTAAATAAATTTTCTGCGATTCTCCAATGACAACATACTAAAGTGTGCCAGCCTGGTTCTGTTCTTGATTTGTACCGAGACATGCCATTTTTATTGCCATATTGAATGTATGGAGTATCTATTACATTACATATAATAATATAAATTACTAATATAACATTTTAATAGTCATTCAAACTCGGCAACTCCTACTCTAAGGTAGTTTCTTAAGTCACATGGCGACATCCGTCACCGACTACGTACGCTTTGCAAATGAGTTAAAATGAGTTAGCATGCGGTATTCAGTCCAGTGTAATAGCGAGCTTGCTAATTAGATTTTAAGACAGTCTTACTCAGACAGTCTGAATATCGCATAGTGTAATAAGCCTTTTACTAAGTCAGTCTGAATATCGCATAGTGTAATAAGCCTCTAACTTTTAGGCAGTCGTGACCCTTTAATGTCATTATGCTATGAATTTGTATGATGCCAATTGATGAACTACAAAGAAAAACATACTAAAATCTAGTATAATAAATTGTGGATTTGAAATATGAATAAAAATTACACTGAAAAGAAGCACTAGGTACAAAAAAATGTTTCAATTCAAATGAATACTTCACGAAACATTTTTGTATTATGATATTTATGTTTCTCTGTTCGCAACTAACTTTGGATATTTGACAAATGGAGTAGCAACGGAAGCGTTCTAATTATTTGGTGTTTATTACTTGTCTATATATTAATATATATATAGACAAGTGATTTTTTTTTTGTTGTGTCACGTGACCATACATTTTTTTGGGTAGTGGATCAGTCCTCTGAATAAGTGATTTTTTCGAAAGCCCCAAATTAGGCCAAGTTAATAAAGACCATGTCATGCTGAATTATCTATGGTGAAAAGACAATGAAACTGTCTATCACTTGCTTGTTCTTATTGTCAAATTTTTTAATTTATTAATTTTGGACGTTGGAAACACCAAGGTCGTTGTCGACGGTCCACGTTCCGACTTAAAACCTATATTACTATTATAATACCTATGCTTAACCTAACATGGATTTATATGCTGGAGCTTCCCAAGTGTATATAAGTTATCTTAAAATAATAGTAAATAGGCATCTACGCATATAATTTAAAGAGGATACTAAGTACAACTTTCTCAAACGTAGACGTCTTATTATTTTCTGAGAAGTTTTACCAAAATAATGTATATATTTTATTATTTACCATCGGAAAGTAGAATTTTAATGAACAAAAAACACACCGATTTTTTGAAAAAAGCCAATATTTTGATGGGTGAATATTAGATTGAAAATTATGGTGCTTTCTCGATATTAGTTCAAAATAAGGTGATAAAATAAATATTTCAAATCAAACAAATTACAGCGTATTAAGGACATTAAAAGGTATGTTTTCATTAAATTTCGTGTTTTTTTTTGTAAAAACTCACCCACTTCCCCTTCCCGACCTCACATCGCCCGAAAATTATTAATTTTTATAATATTTTCCTCCTTTTCGAATGGGTTTCATCCTAGTATATATTTTTTTCACTTGAAGACTCAAGTGTAAAAGCATAGCTTAAGATCCGCCCGATAAGGGCTTAGGTCATAGCAATCCTCTTGTAAAGGAGCAATCAAGCAGAAATAGGATAAGTCAGGAATCTGACGAATTGCGTGCTGATTAACCTTTTTATTTGATGTCTTTTGCCATTCGGGTGTTTGCGCAACGGACGTGTGATCTTCGATTGTTTCATGAATTAAATACTCATCTGATGGTTAAAAAGAACAAATTTGGAATTGATTTCTAAAACAAGTAATTGTCTTATAATTTAGCCAATAATAGTGAGTGATATTGAATCCGTTTCTTTGATCATTTTTATTACATAGGCAATTAGTGTTTTAGGATTATTATTGTTTCAGACACATTCGCTTGGGCACTTTTTAGGTGACAAGGGCAGGGCAATGCGAAGCAAAGAGAGGCATAGCTAGCCTTTCATATTTTTAAAGCAAATAGAAAAGTATAAAAAATCTGTCTAAACAGTTAGAAGGGATACAGTCTGGTTAGATGGATGTTATTTATAACAACGTCTTTCTTAAATTTTTATGATGATACATACTGTTGCCAAGATTAGAAAAAGTTGAGGTAGGGAATACGACTGATATTTAGACCTTACTATAGTATTACTTACTAATTTTCGAAAGTGAATGGGAGATTACGTACCCCCTTTTTAGGGTTGACTAATACATCCCCTAACTTCCCAGTCACCCCTAATAAAACCCTACATTTTTATTAGCACTAAACGCGAGTCGAACCGAATTAGCTAACACATATGAGACTGCCTTTAAATTAGTATGCGGCTATCTAACTAGTGTTGACCTATTCGATTCTATTATATTATAAAAATACCACGACTACTATATTATGCCATATATAATTTTATCCTAGACTTTGTAGGATAAATTTAAATAAAATAAATAAATTTTATACCAAATGCAAAATTAAAATTGGTTTGCCTGGGAAAGATGGCATATTGCACTTCGTTAATTCTTTCTACTTGTGTCTTATTAAATTTTACAAACTCTTTTATCACTTCTCTAGTAACCAAAAGCTATTAGTGCATTTGATCGATTCACTTCATGTAATAATTAGTTCCCCGAACGGGCCACGACATAGAGATATTGCCTTCGATTTATTACGTAAATAAAATTGTTTCCTGTTAATAATTTATTTGCTAAATTGTTATAAATCAATTCTAAAGTAGAGCCTACGGAAAAAATAGATTTTCCAAGCTAATATATAAAATATAAAAGTTATTAAAAATCAAAAATCATGTAGTCACCATCTAAATCATTAACCCTTCTTTGCATGATGATGGAAATTTCAATCATAATATTTATTATTTAGTCAACAAATAAAGGTACTCAAAACCCTTGTACTGTAAATATGTTGTTGCTGGCAACTTTATAAGCGACTATTACGTACAACAAAACGCAGTTGTCAAAAAATAGCAAACGTCACAGTGAATTACCAGGCCTAGAACTTGTCATTCCGCTGTTTGCTGTGACTGGAAGAAAAGTGCGAGATTTTAAATTGTTATCTGGAAATATAAACGGAGATATAAAATACAATAAAAGTGAAAATGAGTGGAAAGAAGGTTTGTTTTCATGTTTTTGTTATTTTATGTACAATTTATATCAAAACACTATGAATAAATTTCTCAAAATGATGTGATAGAAATTTACATCACTATGCAGTAACCTCACTTGTAATGTATGGCAAACATTTTTTGTAAATGTTTATTTTATGTTGTTTTAGGGAAACTTGAATGAAAGAGAAATTGAAGATTATCTTAGTAAGTTAGAAGACGGTTGGCTCTCAGAAGACGGCCTTGATGACCAAGATTCCGATGATGAAAACAGCGATGCTGGTGAAGTTATAAGAGTGTTGCAGGAGGAGAACGACGATGACGATGATGATGATGATGAAACTACTGACATTGATCCTCCTCTTGTAGAACCAGAAGATCAAGAACCCTCTCACCCATCAACTTCATCCAATTTGCAATCTTCATCCAGTTTTCTATTTGACAAAAGAAGCTTGATTTGGAAAAAAAGGAATCTAGTGTATGACTCTGATAAAATTACTTTCTTGGGGAGTTCTACTGCTTCAGGTGGTCTATCACACCTAGAAACTCCATATCAATGTTTTAACCATTTTATCACTGAAGATTTTATCAAAACATTGGTAGAGGAGACAAATTTATATATAATACAGAGTAATCCCAGTTCATCTATAACATTTACAGAATATGATTTGTATAAGTTTTTTGGTATATTATTATACATGTCAGTAATCAAATTTCCTAGCACAAGACAGGACAGGCTTTATAAAATCCGCCCTGTTATCAAGCATCTCAATGAGAGGTTTGCCACAGTGCCAATGAATCAAAGACTTTCTGTGGATGAACAGATGTGTTCTACCAAAATAGGACATTTTTTAAAACAGTATCTGCCTAAGAAGCCACATAAATGGGGCTTCAAATTATATGTTCTGATCCCAGATGAACCAGATCTTGGTGCAACAGGAAATGTTGTAGTTTGTTTGCTTCGAGGAGTGCCAAGAAAGCAAAACCACATCATATACTTTGATAATTTTTATACCTCTTTGCCATTGGTAGTTTTTTTAGCGAAATCAGGAATTCACACAGTGGGAACTGTGTGAAAAATCTGTGCCCAGAGGTAGTTTTGAGGAAAGAGTATCTGTGCATGATGGTATAGATTTGAGTTGTGTGGCTTGGAAAGATAATAAGATAGTAACCCTGTTATCTTCTTATTCTGGAGCATCACTAAAGTCAGTAGATTTGACAGGATAACTAAAGGAAAAATTGATATTACTTGCCCGTTTATTGTCCAAGAGTACAATAAACATATGGGAGGAGTAGATCTCATGGATAGCTTTTTAGGCAGAAATCATATAAAATTGAGGTCTAAAAAGTGGTATTTGCGTATTTTTTTTCATCTATTTGATCTAGCTATTATAAACTCTTGGATTATTTATAAAAAAAATGCTCAAGAAAGAGGTAAACCTAAAAAGAGTCTGCTTACAATGGGCCAATTCAGAAATGAATTGGCCTTTGTGCTATGCAACAGAGGAACCATCATAGGAGCTAAAAGAGGGCGTCCTAGTACCAGTATACTAGAAGAAGAACTACAGTCAAAAAAAAGAAAAGGTTCTCCAGCTCCACCACCTCCAAAAGAGATAAGAAAAGATGGTGCTGAACATTGGCCAAAAGTAGGGGGGTCACTCCGGTGCAAATTTCCAAAATGCAAAGGATATTCCACAATTTCGTGTAATAAATGTGGCATCAATTTATGCTTAAATAAGAACAATAATTGTTTTTAAAATTATCATAAAGAAGATTGAGTAAACTATATTTTTTTATTTATTTAGTACTGAGCTAAATATGTGACAATGCATGATGATGTAAATTTCCATCATATTGTTTTTTACATTTTACATATTTTTATTAACACTAGGATTTTTTTAAATATTTTTCCTTTAATCTAGAACATTAATTACATCACACTGATTTTTTTTTAAATAGAAAAAATCATGCAAAGAAGGGTTAAATTTCTAATTTTACATTTACTGCCTTTATATATTACTAATTTTCAGAACTGGCAAGGTAACCCTAGAAGCAATTTAGCAGATAATGTTATTACACTAATTAGGTATCAGTTTGCCTACAAGTTTCAACCCTGTGGTAAAGCAGTTTGATTTAGAAATACTGTATCTCCAAGTACTTTATTGGTTATGGTTGGAGTGTGAATATTAGCCTATTTCCGGAAAATGCTGTTGAAATATCTTAAGAAGCAATTCATTGTTATATGTATTTAGTTATACTTTAATAATATTATATAAATAAAATACTCACCGCTTTTTATACTCCACCACAAAGATATGAGACATGCCTGGACGCTTGTTTGAGTCAAATGTTCATATATAAACTATATACAGGAGGTATGTAAACAGCAAATCATTTGATTAATCGTTGTCCTACTAAAGTTTTTAATTAATAATACAATTAATAAAAAATACCTACATCTTATAGCTAATATTTATGACAAGCAACATGTGAAATAAGCTAGAGTTATTTTTTTTAACTAAAGTTATGGAAAGCCATCTATTGTAGCCCTACCTTTATATACATTGTATTTTTCTATTTAAATAGATTTGTAAGAAAATATTATCAATATAATATTACGTAAAGAAGTGCATTAAAGTGACGTCACATCTTTAAATAGTACAGGTCAACATATTAATTCAACAGTAAACATTCTTTAACAGAAACTAATTGAAATCAATATCCATTATCCATTGCCTCCAAACCTTATTCAAAAAAAAACGTTAAAGATTTTCAGTAAAACCTTGCCTCATCGAAAGAAAAGGTTTCACAAACTTTTTGAGACCAATTTTATTTCAATAAATCATAACTTTATAATTGTATATTGATCATATCGATTGAAACGGCAACTCTTATTTTTCTATGCTTACTGTTGAGGCCAGAGGGCTCACATTGCTGGTATTTTAAGAATTGGTTGGAAAGGACCCTAAGTCGAATTGGTTCGGAAATACTTCGTTGAGCAGCTGGTTCGAAAATCGTTCAGTTGCGGAGCAACGGACGTCTAACGCCCGAACCCAATAATTAACCACAATCTCAGATTGAAAAACATGAGAACAAGAGATCAGACCGTGACAATCGATCGATCTCCTATCTGCATCCCAATAACTAAACCATACGAAATAAATCCATCTGGGGCGACGGATACAACGCAATCTCTTCGCTCTTTACAATAATATTTCATAATCAATATAAACCACATAAAGTAAATAAAACCGTCCAAATAATATTAAAATATATATATCTATGTTTAAAACATATCAACATGCTTTTTAATTATTTTGAAAAATTAGTGTAAAGTTAAAATCTTTACATACTTACACACTTTTATCAATATGTGGATTACGATATCTATCTCAGATGGTCAAAAACGATAGAGATTGGGTTTGGGTGTAAGCGGTAGAGGTGAAATTTCGTAAAATAATGCTCATCTACGATGAATCTACGTTTGACGATTTCATTGGTCTATTACAAGGCCATGCACCGCTTTACTTAGGATCTCTTCACGACATAAAAAAGGATCTTATTTTCATGTCAAGGTGATACAGTAGAGTATGGACATAGGATCATTTTATACTCATATTAATTAGAAATTGATTATAAAATCTTTTTTAACTATATTTCTTCATGTCCGTCTCAATCTTTAACAAAAAGTCTTCCTCGTTGTAAAACTAATTGAAAAGGCAGTAAGCTTAAACATTAACTTCCGAGTTACTTCAAATATCATTGTATTTTTCGGACAAGGTCAAACGAGACTACCAACGAAAAGCCTTATAGGCAGAACACCAATTTTTGTTTTCTTAAATAGATAGATTAAGTTATATCGTAAAAAGTTTAAAACCAAAACAACATTTATCACTTCGCTTAAAAAGCTATCATATTTAGGTAATTGAGTTTCCTATAAAATCAATGAAAAGAATGATTTTTTAGAACATTTAATTTATATAAGATTTTAAGTTTATTATGAGTGATTTATCAGACACTTCTGTATTAAAAAAAGTATATTGTACCAAAACTTACACTAAATATTCCTTAATTATAAAGTAGATAGTGCCGGTGACCTCAGATCTGCAGAGGTACCTTCTAGCGTTAGCTCTCAGCATCGCACAGAAACCGTTTTTTTTAATTTAGTTTTAAGTCGATATTATGTTATTTTTTAAATTGTCGGTGTGTGATTATTTTAATGATTGTTAACATGTGATAAATACTGAATTTTTCTCTTATTGTACGGATCCTTTGTTGAGTGATACTTGGTGGTATCAACGAATAAACGCATCGGGGTTGATAATCCGCGCAGGCGAAGCCTCGCTCCGCCCCCGGGCGTGGTTTCCACCACCCTAGCCCACCGGAGGACTCGGTATTATGCTAGCTTCCTGTCCACAGACGCTCGTTTGCTCATGAGATATATATATCGATTTGTTTATTTTTTTTCCGCGCAAACAAGTTGTTCCGAGTGTCAGTGGTGTCTCCGGGGTTTGGCGTCGGAATGAACGCGACATCCGTGCAATGCCGATCAAACTAACTCGAGGTAAGACCATTCAAATGTATACAATACTGAATTTACTCTTATAAACGCAAGTTCAAGGCGACAAATAAGGCAGATTTTCTAGATACATTGATTATTTTATATTATACGGAGACCTGTCAGATAGTTGAAAAACTAAAGGAATTTAAATGCAAATGTGATTTGTTTATAATTTAATTATAAAATGGGAAAATTTGCCCGTGCAAAAGCCGGCTACATCAATGTGACATATGTTAGGGCGGGCGGAAATGTCTAACAATTATTGCATAATTTATCAAAAAACACGACAAATTATAGTAAGACAATATGAATATTATATCAATTGAAAAATCATTTCTTTATATAGGATTTAAAAAAACAACAGACTTCGAAAAGAGCCTCTTGGAATATATCTTATTCAGATAATCGAATACTCCATACAATATACATACATTTAAAATGTTAGCTACAGGTATATATCATATTATATACCTATACATTCAAACAATAATTAATTCACCATGATTTATGCGAATATTATTCAAGTGTTCGGTGCTGTCTTGTGACTCTCGATTTATGTGTCTATGGTAATGCGTGTTGATGTCCAGAATGTAATTTGCCTTACAAATAAGTTCATGTTTTTAGCATGGTAAATATACCGTTCGACCTAATCTTTTACTAAAGGATTGTTAGAATAACAAAAAAACTTTATCTAGAGGCATTTAAAATAACCTATTTTTTAAATTTTCTTAGCTTTTTCAATTTATAAGTGATGAATTACTTACATCATGTAATAAACCGAAAACAGCCATTTATTTTACAGTAATCTTAAATAATATTTACTTGCTTTAGTAGGTTTGCGTATGTATGTATCCGACGGACATGTCTATATTCTGTTCAACATATATTGGTGGCTGATTTTAGTTTAAGCAATGTTTTATCTCCCTACCTTGCCTAAAGGGACTCCTTTTAATAATATATTTTAACGTTAGTTATTGTTTTTTTTGTTATAATATTTATATTATTATTATTATTTTGTTTGTCGAACATATATATATTTTGTTAATGTCAACCATGTTGATTTTATCTATTAAAATATGCTTAGATCTACTTAACACATATCGGCGTTAATTGTTTTATAGTTTATAGTTTTTCCAATATCACCTATATTTAATTTGACCAATTATTAAGTTCGTCCTTTAAGTAATTTTCACAGTTTGCAATTGGGTATCCAGTAACGCTACAACGGTTTAGGACTGGGCATTACATTTTTGTCTTAGCTTCCTGATCATTTGCTTTTTCTAATAAGCAAATGACCAGTCGTCACCCAGGTTTCTTCATCTTTCTGGTTTTAGGTATGCCGGTTTCCCCACGATTATTTCTTGAGCACACATTACATATAAAATAGATAAGAGTCACTAGTCACTTACTAGTAAACCAATAACATACGTATACGTCTATTATGAATACATACTGTTCTTCCATTCTTAACCTGTTAACCCAAGCGACAGGGTTTTGGCCAAAAACAGCCTTAATTATTTGAAACTGCGTTAGTTTATCAAAGCGTCGCATAATGGACACGATTTAGTTACAACATTTTAATAAGTCTTCTTTAACTGTTTGACCTGCAATCACTGGAATGACATCATAACCTGAAACTCGCAAACAAAGTTATTCCGGCCGGTAAGAATATAAACAACTTCTCTACCTTAGCCACTGGTACCTTCGGGCCGGCCTGTCAGTGGTCAGACTATCAGAGGAAAGCAGCATCTTGAGGAAAGTCACCATAGCATTCATCGATACGATTTTATATAATGGTATCAGACACTATCAAACACAAAACTTTGCTTATATGTATGAGTTTAAATAATTAATAACCTTAAATTATTTAAGTGATAAATCAGGATAAAGTGGTAGTATCGCGTAGTAGAAAGGACAAGAATTTATTTTAATACGAGAAACTGCGTAGGTAAGATATTCCTGAAACTGGGTCTAGCTTGATAACAGTTAGAAAAATACAAAATAGCCAATATTTGCAAACTGTTTATGCACGTGCTCGAGTCAAGTGTGAGGTGAAGGCCAATGCTTGAGGAGGAGAGCGGCAGGATAGACTACCGGATGAGACTTTTTGTTGGATATAATAAGGTAATGTAGAGACTTCCTGCGGTAAAGTGGCGCGCTCGGCGGCGCCCACGCGCCTGCCATCAACTGCATAGGCAAACGGTCGTTGTTCCTAATACCTAATGCATTAGGCTGTTATTCGCTCAACGATTTCGTAGGAAGTCAGAATGCTGAAAATAATAAAGCCATGCTTGTAATGTTTGCGTGATGGCTGACACTGAATATTTATCGAGGTTACAAAACGCAGGATATGAACTGTTAAAATCTATTATAGTTATGACACCTGTGTAATTAACCGTTAAAAATATGCATCGGATATAAGGGCCTAAAACTAATAGCGAATATTATCTTGTTTATATCATGACCAAATATTTTTTATCTATATCACGCTAAAAGTACGTTTAAGAACTATCTTCCTGTTTTGCTCTCCTGCTTTATATTTATGTGCATAATAACTTCGATAAGTGTGTCTTCAAGTGTCGTATTGATAATATAAAATGTAAAACTGTGATAATAAAAAACTACTGTTTTAGGTACATTTTGTTTCTTGGGGTTTCTCATTGTGAGGATGAGTGCAATCTTGGGCTATCTCTTTGTGAAGATGCACACCAAGATTGCAAAGGTGCAAAGGTCCCCTCCTCTTAAGAGCACAATTAAGGTATTCTCTTTTTGTTTCACGAAGAATGCGCACGAGTTTCAGCAGAGTAAGATTTTTGGACGTTCATCGTGTATATTCTCAGTAGTATTTTATTAAAAATAGCTGGTTGTCTGTGGTCAAATCGACCAGTAAATAAATTGGTTATACGACACATTTCCCTTATGCCGGATGCTATCAATTTGAGTGGCACAGCGCAGGCGCGGCATAACAGTCGTTAGATGAATACGGTTACGTTACCATCGTAGATTTAAAAAAGGAATTATGTAATACTAAAAAAAAATAGTTTCCTTTTATTTTGAATTGTGCACGTGTGTTTCTAATTATAGTGTTATATGCCAATGGAAATCTTGAAAATCTTTGACCGTTTTTTTATGTGTTATGCGATAGTTTATGATTGTACTCAACCCTTGTTATCTACATAGGACGGTGTATTTTCGTTATTTTTTTTATATTATTGGATGCGTGTGGTATCACTGCAATGTGATACCACACTGATTGTCACCACGGATATAAGCAAGAAAGAGGAAAAGCGACCAAAAAGAAAAAGAATTTCCGATATGAGGTATGATTGTTACCAACATGAAACAGTACAAATTTTTAGTTTAATCGTTAAAAAGTACTTTTTACCAAAAAATTATAGTGAAAGATATGTTCACTATTTAGTTAGTGATCCAAGTAAAACGATAGATTTTGACTATTGTCACGATTTCTTTTGTTTAAAAATATATTCTACGATAAATTCGATACTCGGAATATTATAGCTTTTGTTCGTTTTCGTTATTTCTATAATTTCCTATAAATAAAACTTTATAAATAGAAATATATTTTAAAAGTTTGGACCCTGTGGCAGTGTACCTTGCTGGCAGCATTACCTGGCTGTATTGCGGTCGCTATCTACCAGGCCCCACCTTAAATCTTTAATAAGCACCTGTGTACTTGAACCCCATGGCATAAGCGTGTCTACTCCAAAGGGAACAAAATGGAAGTTAAAGGAAAGACTCTTATATTTGAGCCGTTTAGTATTTTCCGCCTGCTATTCGGCCGCCCCAGCGTTTTTGATTTTCAAATTCAAATTCAAATTCAAAATTTATTTATTCATGTAGGTAACAATGTACACTTATGAACGTCAAAAAAAGAAATATTAAATGAATTTAATTTTACATTTATTGTCCGACGATTTTAAACTTATAGCTAAGATTGCGTGAAGGTAATAGATATAAAAATGTGTATTCATTGCAAAATATATCTAACGTATAAAATTTGTTTGAGGTTAATATTGTAGCCGTCTAATAATTTATGAAGTATTTATTATAATTATATTTATATTATACTTAAATCGATAACGTACCTAATTTTATATATCCCGCTGTGCGCCGCGCCATTCCTATTTATGTGCGTATTTAACAAATGCTTGTACGGAAGAGAAAAACTTTGTGAGGACAACGGTTGAAGGTTGCTCATCTACCTTCATTTTACAAAAAAAATACCGAATTATATTTAAGAATACCTTATAATTTAAAATATCGTGCGCTGAGAACAGTAGTTTTCAATTTAATCTCTTACTTCCTAGACGGCCTCCTGTATTCTTCTTAGATCTTCAACAAATTTGGATATCTCTTTGGTACAAGAAATCTAATTTCATTAGATAATGACTTAAACCGTAGAAAACATCTATGCCATATTCAATAAAATTCAAAATAATATTTTTGTTTTTAAAATTATTCTCAAAAAAATTCTTATAAGTAATTGCTATTTGTCCATTTAATTATTTCTGTGAATAATTTATTTATCTGAGGCCGCTAATATATTATTTAAAGATATTCTTTATTATTCAAATGTGATAATTTTGCCAAGAAACGAACAAATATTGTTTGTAGTTAAAAAATAACATTGTAAGTATTAAAATTCTGTTATAAATATTGTAACATTTTCTGATATGCTTGAGATATGTCCAAATCAATAATATTATTTTAATTGTAAGAGTACCACCATCGAGAGTTCAGATTCGCCGGGATTCAACCCACCTACAATGTGGAAAGGAAATTAAAAACGAAGGCATAAATTGGTTTCCCGTTAAATTAATGATAAATTAGGAATGAATACCTTTTTTTTTTTTTTTATTCGAGGTGGAAATGCATTTGCGCATCCCCTGCCCTAGAAAGTTGCAGGGGTATGTGGGACTGGACCCACACCAAAATCTCTGCTATTCAGAGACTGGGTGAACAATACCCACTAAAAACACCTCGACAAATACCTACAAAGCCGCGTTACAGAGGCTCCGGGTTCGCTATCGCATTCTACCGGGACCTCAACGGCATAATACACTCAAAAAGCTTTCGTGCAATACACTACAACGAATGAATACCTATGATTAGTACTAAATATCTATTTTTAACACAACAGGATCGACGTACGCGGACTGAAGTGTGCAACCGCACTCCGTGCCGTGAAAGTTGCGATGTACGAAAGTAGCTGCTCCTACGGCGGAGCTCTAGAACTCAAAAGAAGTGCGCTCAAAGAAGAACCTTGGCCAACAACAGAATGGCCGCCTTACCGCCTTCATCAGTCAACATTCGAACAACTGAAACAGAGCGTGGAGAAAGCCAAAGCTGCCTTACAAGACCGCTCAAGTCTCCTCGGTACAGCGTCAGCATTCGGTGACTTTTACGGAGGGCAGTTGGGTCAAGATGGCACAACTATTGGCTTCGGAAGGACGTCTAGAACCGAGGAATCAATGCACGGACCAGTTGATAAAACTAAAACATTAGGTAAGTGGTGCTTAATCAAAATATTCTTTATAATTGTCGTATCATAAATGTGGTTAAAATTGTTATTTGTAATGTTCAATACACGCGACTAAAGAGGATCATTTAGTTGAATTCAATAGATGTTTGATGTGTTTATAATTATTCCATAGAAAATAGGAATTTTGAGAGAAGATTTTGAGCAGATTTTTTATAGTATCGTTTTTTGCTATTGGTCGTTTCCGTGAGTCTTACTGTGATTACTAATAATATAGCTCTGAAATTGAATTTTTCATCAAAACTTAAGCGATTGTATATAAAATATAATGAGGTTATACATTTTCAAAATACAACAGATATTTTAGTATTACATAAAATGGTTAAGATATTTATGATTTATATTATCGCCTTTGCCGAAAAGATTTGTTGAGCAGAAAATGATATCGATTCGACATTTCTTTAGCATTAAAAGCGACCTTATTCCATAGTAATAAGATATGTTTTTAAACGTTGGCGCTAAACCCCTTTTGCAAACGCTCAGAGGCTGTAGGTACAGCAAGGTAGGGTGTTTCTTCGGATAACAATCTTTCAAAGGGAGATCTGGGCGTGCGGGGAACCCTACATCCCCTGTTGTCATGGCAACGTGACGCCCACCACGCCCTGACTGGATCATCGCTGCCTTATAAATACTATTTGAGCAAAAATAAATTTTTATTATCTCCGTACAGTTCATTATTTCGAAAGTTACCCGGGGCAGCGTTTCCCGGCTTAACGAGGAGGGTTGATTGTCAAGGAAAATGTGCAGTTGAATTTTCCAACACTGCATTTGAAATTACGACCGGCAGTTGAGGCCGACGGGAGACTTTTTAAATAAATCGGTTGTCATAAATTCCACTTTAAATATTTAGTAAATACAACCTTGTTTATATAGTATTAAACATTCTACCATTACTTAGTATACATAACATACATGATGGATTGATAAAAATAATTCATCAATCCATCATTAGTTACAAAGCTGGATTGAATGTGATGAGCATGTAACCAGGATGTAATAGTTGAATTACGAACATTTTCTATGAAAAAAAAAAAGTCTATTTGTAAGAGTGTTTACTGTCAGTTCTTCTAGTCCGTTCTGCGCCCTGATTACAGAACCGGCGTAAAATTTTGATGTTAAGTTACCTACATGAATAGATACGTATTGATTTTATTTATACATAATAATTTTTAAAAAACTGCATTATTTGTGGAAACGGAAGAAAGTATTTTGCTTTGTTCAAAGCATTATTTAAGGAAGAAAAATGGTGTCAAGCGGTCAGGTCAGAATCGAGTCATGCTTTTATTTGCGAAATGTTTTACGACTCGCTTAAAATATAAACAATTTGTCTTCATCTTTTATGATTTTTAATTTAGATTCTAATTTTTTTACTACATCAACTTTTTACACTTACATATTTATGTAATATTTGACTTACTGACTATTAACTTTAGTGTTCAATACATTTGTATTGTGGCCACAAAGTAGTAACAGACATGTTTGAATCTACACATAATAAATTTAAAAAAAAAGTAGTTTGTTTTATGACTTTTATTTTCATGGTGCAAATTAGGAGTAGTAGTTAGTAGTGATTTCGTCGCCCATGGACACTCAATGCTAGAATGATTTTAGTTATTGACAGTTGCAAAAAAAAGCCTCTTAGAATTTAATCTTCCGTGCCACCTTAGTGGACGGCACAAGTAATGTGTTGAGTACAAAGCCGTATTTAGATTCTGATAGTGTCTCATAGGAAAATCATAGATTTGACATAAAATTAATGCTGCTTTCTTCTACCGTTATTTCGGCTGATTTCTACGTATGTTTGAAGCATTTAAGACAAATACATTACTGACTCTTGCTACTGAAAAGTATTTGATGAAAATAATACAACGCAAAATGCATCAAAACAAATAACAATTCAAATATCTCTTATTCTTTGTTGCGATGATAAAGTGGCGGCAACAGCCAAGAATATCAAACACGGAACAAAATGAATACAAACGTGAACATTTACATAATATTAAAATTAGTGCAAAACTCACGTGCCAGGATAGGGTGGGCTACCCTCTTTTGAGATACACAACAAAAACTTTGCTATAACTGGCCTGTATGAATTTAGAGGTTTTAGTATTAAATTAAGCAAATTAAAGATTTTTGCCACAACACCACGATGTGGAACCAGGTCCCCACTGAAGTATTTCCGATCAACGACTTAAAGTCCTTGAAGATGAAGAATTCCAGTACCAGTGACAGTCCATGGACCGTATCACGCTGATATATATTCTGTATATAAAATCGGTTTGATTTGACACACGTTTGAATCATAAAATTATTGCTAAAGATAAGATGCAAAGTTATTATACGCGAAAAACCTGATCCGATATTTTAAACACTACATTTCTGACATACTTTAGTCAAAATTAGTTAAGTTTCGTTTCTGAATCTTACCCCTAGAGCGTTTATTTATTTTATTTATTTATTTACACTTCGTTGCTAAAGAAATACAAATAACACAGTATATATAAATGACAAGGGATGCAACGGGCGGCCTTATCGCTAACAAGCGATCTCTTCCAGGCAACCCTAGTAAGAATAGAAATAAATAAAGAAAAATGATGGGTGCAAGAAGTGCAGAAGTTATATAAAAAACAAAATAAATTTATATTAAAATATAGATCCTTAATCTATTAGTAACTAAATATATTATAATAACTAACTAAAACTAATCTTACAAATTCAAGATAATAGAGAATTTACAAAACGAACAGGAGATTAAAGAATTACACAGGTCACGATTGATCAGGATAGGATAAGGTTAGGAAATATTTGTATAGAAGGGTTTTAAAAGACGATAGGGAGGAAGCCAATCGTATAGACTCAGGCAGCTTATTCCACAGCCTAATGGCGGAAATCCAAAATGAATTGCCTAAGAAGGAAGAGCTGTGGGATGGAATTTCCAATAGACATCTATTAGAAGAGCGTAGCGTATAGTTAGAAGGACCTAAGAATTTGAAATTATTTTTGAGATAAGAAGGGGTTTTGGGATTGAAAAGAATTGAATATAGAAGCTGAAGAATATGAGCGTCACGTCTGAGTCGAATAGGTAGCCACCCCAGCTGCCTGCGGAACTTAGACACATGGTCATATTTCCTAAGACCAAATATGAAACGTATGCACAAGTTCTGCAGGCGTTCGAGCTTGTTGAGTAGCTCTTCATTCATATCAGAGGTGCAGGAGTCCGCATAGTCGAGAATAGGAAGCAGAAGAGATTGCGCTAACATAGTTTTAGTGCGGATAGGAAGGAAATTAGAAAGACGTCTCAGAGAATTAGACGCGGCGTATAGTTTACGGCTGATTACCTTTACGTGATGACCCCAGGATAGCGTTTGGTCGAAGAAGACCCCAAGGTTTTTTACATTTTTATTAAGAGCCAAAGCCACACCGTCAAGGTAAACGCCAGGGATCTGAGCCCATTTCACTCTTGAAATAAAGAAAGGGCTTCCAATGACAATTACCTGACTCTTGGAAGGATAAATTTTAAGACCAAAGTCTTTACTCCAGTTAGCTATATTTTTAAGAGCATCATTCATCGTTTGTATCGCGAGAGGAAGCCGATCCAGTGTAGACTGAACGTAAACTTGGAGGTCATCAGCGTAAAGGTGATAATGAACCAAAAGACGTGCTGTCAGTGTGTTAATAAAGATAGAAAATAGAAGAGGCGAAAGTACTCCACCCTGCGGAACACCAGTACTTACATTATTCCACTGCGAGTGTGTTTCATTAATTTTAATACGCTGGCGACGACCGTTGAGATAGCTATCGAACCAAGCAATAGCAGATGGAGAGATTTTTAAAGAACGAAGCAACCCAAGCAGAATTTCAAAGTTCACAGTATTGAAAGCATTGCTAAAGTCAAGCAGAGTGAGAACAGTGAGCTGCCCATCATCCATCCCCTGACGAATGTCGTCAGAGACCTTAACCAATGCAGTAGTCGTGCTATGCCCCGGGCGGAAACCCGATTGAAAAGGATCTAGTATGGAGTTCTTATTCAGAAATCCGCTAAGCTGCGAGTGTATAAGGCGCTCTAGAGCTTTAGATAGGAATGGTAGAATGGAAATGGGCCGGTAGTCAGAAAGGTTAGTAGGATCAGGCCGTTTGGGAATAGGAATGACTAAACTATCTTTCCAAGAAGTAGGAAATTTACCAGCCTTAACTGAATAATTGAAGATATGAGTGATAACTTGAAGGACAGCTGGCAAGATAGGTAATATCATAGCTCGACTAACTTGGTCACATCCGACAGCATCCGAAGAGATGGACCGGATGCAACCCTCCACTTCAGGCTCGGTGAATTCAGTGAAATTAAAGGGAATGAAGTCTGGAGTAGGAAGAGATGCTAGATTATTGAGTGTCTTCTCAAGAGAAGATTTATCATGGGTAGTAGAAGAGGTAAAGTGAGAGTTAAGATTGTCTATATCAATAGCTGAAGAAATATCTTTCTGTGCCACTCTGCCAATCCCCAAGTTTTTGAGGAACTTCCAGATTTTCGCAGTGTCACCATTGGATATTGAATCGTGAATATGTTGTCTTTGAGCATCACGACAGCGAGTGTTACAACGATTACGAACTACTTTATATTTTTCGCGCTCTGCATCAGATTTGGCAGTTCTCATTTTAGCTTTGGCTCTGTTTTTTTGTGAATCAAACTTTTTATCTCATCAGTAA
This sequence comes from Pieris rapae, assembly GCF_905147795.1. Lineage (NCBI taxonomy): Eukaryota > Metazoa > Arthropoda > Insecta > Lepidoptera > Pieridae > Pieris > Pieris rapae. The sequence continues at coordinate 7,079,887 of NC_059534.1, read as the reverse complement.
GCCAGGGAGCAGGTAAATGTTTAAGCTTAACACGTCTCACCGGGGCGTGCTTATCATAGAGGTTTATGATAGAAGAGGTGAACAGCTCAACTTTGTCGTCGAGGAAGTCTAAGTCGTATAGACCACTCCAGTCAAATTTGAATGCATCACTAAGCAGGCTCTCATGATCGATTCCACCAAAGCTGCGACGCATAACTACTGTCGGTTTCTGCTTGGGTGGCTTCGCATTAAAGGAGAGATAGAGAAGGTCGTGGTGCGAGAAAGCGACAGCAGGAAGTTGCCCATACTTAGCCACAAGGTGAGGAGAAGAAACAAAAATAAGATCTAAAAGTGACGGAGTAAGACCGGGGATTTTATGCGTAGCATTGAGATGCAAGTTTTGTAAGTTGTAGGAGTGAGTCAAAGAAATAAGCCGTCTGGAGCGAGAATCATTTTTTAGCAGGCATGTGTTAAAGTCACCCATGATTATTGTGTTTTTATATAAGGGAGAAAATTGATCAATTGTGTCTTCAAAGGAAGCAAAGTAGTCCACCGATGAAGACGGGGAATAGAAGACTCCCAAGAGAAGCTTACAATTGGAGAGAAGAACTTCTATAAGGAGGTGCTCGGCTGCATTGCTAGGTGGAGGCTGTGGCGATGAGTTAATGATGGAAAAGGGGATGTGAGAATGCAAATAAATTGCCACACCACCTCCTCGCATGCCGATTCGGTCATTTCTAATTAAATTGTAACCAGGAAGAGAGTAAGTAACAGAGGAGAGGGAAGGATTGAACCATGTTTCAGAAATAAGAATGGCATGGATGTCTTTAGAAGCCAACGTGAGCAGGTCTGTATGATGAGCTGGTACACTTTGAGCGTTAATGTGTATAACGTTAAAGTGCTTAGACAAGTTTTGAAAAATAGAGGATAAGGAATCAGGTAGTGGAGGCGTGGAAGAGTCTATACTATGGAAGGAGTCACAATCGGACGATTCCAAAGATAAGAAATCAGAGTTATCACTATTGCAATCCATGAATTCACAAAAGTATGATAATTTTCCAAGATATATCCACCAGACAATGAGATATGGCTATATCCAAGAACAAATCACACACACAAATAAACCTATATAACTATAAGAACACAAAAGAAAATAGTTAACTAATAATAATAATATATAAACAAAACAACAAACAAATTACAATTTAGCCCAAAAAAATCACACTAGTTCGCTAAGTGGCTATCGTATCAGTGCTATAGCTACAGGTATCTCGTTGGAACACAGTCAAAGTATAAGGATAATATTATGTTAAAATTATTTTACATTAAAAAAGATTGTTATGATCCGAGAACACACAGATTAAGACGTGGTACAATATTATGAGAGAATAATTTAATGATCTGTGGACGGACAATACAAACTATCCCTCGCTGACAATCACAAACTTTGACAGTGTCACATAAAGTTTGCTAGGTATCTGTCACTGAGCTGTAATAACTAAATAACAATAAATAAACAAGACAAGGTGAAGATTGTGAGAAATCAAATAAGTAATTGACAGAGAACTATTTATCACTTTAAACCTATGCCCAGAAACCAAGAAGAAATTAAAATCAAACGCACACACGGAACATAAGCGCATAATACATATGGGAGTTATTGAACCTTCTTTGAACCTTTCTTGTTACGGGTCTTGTCTCCTCTCAGCTTTGGATCATCAGCGGCGGCCGATAAGGGGATGCTGTCTGGGACCGTATCCAGTTCCTTCAGTGAAGAGATGCGTCGAAGTTTCCCATCAGCCCCTATCACTTGTACCCGTCCATCCCTGGTCCAGCATTTCGTGACACCAAACCGCTTTCTCGCCTTTCTCGCGTTTGAGTTTAGGACTCATTCCAATATTTACTTAAGTAACATTTCAAATAAATAATTTATCAAATCATCGTGATTACTATCATTCTTTTTTATAGTATAGAAGACTGTTTCTTCAAGTAATTTAAACTGCCTGACACAAGATATGACGTTGTATCCGATTCTTTCGTATTAATATATATATAAATGTAAAGTATAAATGTAAAGAATCATTGATTGAATAACAGCTGTGGTTCGATAGCTTGCGATTGAGAATTACATTCTGAACTAAAACTTATACAATTTAGAAATCTGTAAAAAATATTCCGCTCAGAGAAAAACATCTTAACCTAAATTTCTAGTTAATAAACTAGCTGTGGATTTATTATTCAAAAGGGCCATTGGGAGCAACAATTTAATGTTTACGGCCATTAAGAATATTAACATCAGGGGCTAAAGAGTTGTTAACACGAAAATAATTCTCCCGCCCTTCGCGATCTCAAACAGTTGAAACGCCATCAATTACGCATACCTACCGTATACTTTAGATTGTATCATGATAAAATATATATCAATAAATAATAACTGATGCGATGTGAATATTGATTTTTTAATGTTTATTACGTTAGGGCTAGGGTTGTTCCATAATTTATATTCATTAGCGATTTGACCGGCGATATTTTTGAAAGTTAATTTTTCATATATGCATTTAAAACGAACGGATTAATCAATTGTAATCTATGTTATCATGTCTAGTTAATTTTGGACTTAATATTTTAAAGTACCTATAATCCTATAGATATTTTCTTGGATAATACAAGAATCATATTTATGAATTGTAAAATGAGAAAAAAAAATCTTTAAATGTTATTATCGCTACATTTTCATTTATAGATAAACCAATTGTTGGTTATAAGTCTCACTCATCCCTCGGATTACCAACAAACAAACAATTATAGCACAATCAATGGGCACTCGTGCGCGAAGTATAAATCAGGGATGATAATGGGTTAGATAGAGTGACATGATTTTTAGTTCCTATCGCTGACAATAAATGGCGAGTGTAATAACTGCGCACGCGCATCACACGATGTTTTGATGCCGCTTCATGGGAACCGTGCCGAATACAATGAACAGTTAATTGTGCGAAAGGAGCACCAGTAATGATGCGACTCCCCTTAGCTATGGTTAGATTTATGCGTTCTGCTCGACCCATAAGTGCCTCAGCATATTTATACAATAAATAAATAGTTCCAAAACATATTGCGCCGAACAATTCCGGGCTTGCATGATACATTAACTTTTTAGCGTGGGATACTGTTTAATTCCAACTTCCTATATCGATTTAGGCGATTTGAATGATTTTAGTAAAATCGTATAAGACTAACACATTTATATTTGTATGTTGCACATTTTTTAATCAATAATAATTTCAATGAAACAGTAATTATTTTATGAACAAATCAAAGAAAAACTATTTTAAATCAAGATTTTTTTAGCAAGGATCATTAAAAATACCTATTTTCATTTAATACTATTTTTTTTTTGTGTGTGTATGGTTTTGGATAAATAAATATATTCATATTAGTGAATTGGCTATATATAACTGTTTCTATCTACTCGATAGACAGAGATATATCTAATAGTGTCTTAGTGAAACTACCAGCCATGCTCATCTCATTTGTACATTCACGCCCTCCGTACCTATCTCGCTTCATCCACATTCATGACATGTTATAAGTACTTTTGCCCTGTCTTCTTCTCTCTACTTTATTAGCGTCACCTCGATTTGGTCGTCACCATCCACGCAAACGTTCTATAAAAAACGCCCGTTTCCCCTGTTCTATAAAAAAAAACATTCCCGTTCGTATTCACTACGAAAGAAACGATGGCTATAAAATAATAATATTTTCCTTCAATTTTTGTATCAGGGTATAATATAAATATAATTTTCAGGAACTGAGAAGTTAGCAAGTGGACTCAGTAAGGGATACAGTACATCTAGTCTATCTGACACCTTAAGAGGAACTAAATGTTCGGGTGAGTGTTTTTTTATCAATACAAATATAACATGAAAAACCTTTTAAAAAAAAAAGAAACCTTTTGTCTCAGAAATTCAAAATTGTTTTATTTCGGGATCACACATAAGGGATACATTTTATGATAAGGATATTTTAGAATTATATTATGGGAAATTAATAAATACACTTTGGTAAAATAAAATACGGTATATTAATTAATTTAACATTTTAATTGGGGGGACGCTGCCAGTATCTTTGGAACCGTGCCTAAAAGGACGCCTTTTAATAATATTTTTTAATTATTAAATTTTAAGGTTAGTTGTTAGATATATTTTTATGTATTATGTTATTTGTTTTGAATACAGTACATATTTTTTTAACATTTTTACATCGTACATAATTTACACTTTCGTAATTAAAAGTAGTTAATTAGTAAACTGCGATGTTTAATGAAATTAAACTTTCCGGTGTTATTTAATTCAGAAAAATATAATTTTTCAAAAATTCCCTGTACATGAAATACCAATGTTACAAAATGTTCTACATATTTTGCTTAGCAATTTATTCACTGGGGTGTATCATCTATGTAAATAGCTTCTGAGTTATCTCACCCTGATGACGTCACCGCTACAGCCTGATTAATGACGTCACGCCCCTCACCTATCGTAAGCCTCGCTACATATTCCAAGTATCAAAATACGTCGCTGTAGTTTCTACTGATTTTGGTGTGATGGCATTTAACTGAACGATTTTAATTAATATGTTTACTAGCATGAACTTCTAAATTCTCGCAACAGTTTTTACAGTTTTTTACCCTCTTGGGTTCTATTTTCAAAATATTTTTTTATTTTTTATTATATATTTACTCTACTCCAAACGGTATTGTATAACCATCATTTTATACAATACAGTTTGGAGCTTATACAGTTCACTTCTTTTGTTTCTTCTAAGGTATATTTTCCCACCTATACATTCTAAATATCTTTAATAACAAAATTTAATCGTTTATTAAATCATTTAGTAACAAAGCATTATTCTAAAATTAATTAATCGTTACTTTTAAGTCATGTACTTGTCGCAAAGGAATACTTAGAATTTATGGCTATAGAAAATCTTAAATTGACCCAGTACGATTGTTAAGATAATTAGATGGAAGTTTAAAGTGGACTAGCCGAAGCGTAAATTCAAAGAGATGACGTCAATTAAAAGTTAAAGTGTTCGTCAAAGGAGTGGTTATCTCGCTCTGTGGAACGTTGCCATTCAAGGGTTGCATGATTGTTAAGGGAAAAAGATTCCTAAAATGACTTGTAACTATTAAAATTTGAATCATGTCATTCCATAGATGCCATTGTATATTTGTATATTTTCTGTTGATAAAAGCTTGCCATCCAGAACCACAATATACAATAGTATATAATATTTTGTATGACAATTAATTAACAAGAGAAATGAAGGCTGGGGCGGCGGTTTAAATGTAATTCGATTTTCTCCCTCCTTTTTGAGTAGAGACTCATGGGTACCCAAAGCTGGGTGCTTTCCTCGCTCAACGAATAAGTATCGCAATTTAGCGAGGTAATGCTGCCAGCATTAAATGTACCAGGGACCAAACTTTTTATGTGAAACATCTATAGCCGCACGTAAAACCTTTTTCTGGCGTGGCGACGCATGCCGTGGCGACACGTCGCCACTCTATATGATATACAGTCTAAATGCAGTAGTAAATTTCACATTAAAAATATTTAATGAAAATAATGTTTATTCAACAAATAGTCATCGTTATCTGGAAAAAAAATCGTAATATTTTATTTTATCATTATGACATATTTAGTTCCTATTAGTTCCTACTAGTCTGAATTTTTCTGCATATTACTTTTACAAAATAATGTCGATGTTTCACATCTACCAGGCGTCCCGTGACGGCTCACATTGGTTTAATTTTGTTTTTAATTTTCTAATCATCAATTTTTAATAATAATTATTACTATAAGAATAATCTAAATGCTGTATATTTGTTTGTTGGAAATTAATCGATTCCCTAAGATTAATGCATTTAACATTAATAATTAATTACCAGGGTTGTAAATCGCAGGGTCCTATGAAAATTAAATCAAATATAACGGCTTATTTCAAGCTATCTTTATTATTATTTATCCTAAATATTAATACAGGATAAATAATTTATATATTTTTTGATATTGATTTCTTTTTAGGAGTTTTTGACATAATCAAATGTAACGACTGAACAGGTAAAAGTATTTTTATACGTATATTCATTTATCAAAATCAATAACCTTAAATATCTGTCCGCCCTACACTCCTTTGCATTTTCCGCATGTAAATACATCTCGAGGACATAAATGAGCATTCATAAAAATAACGACAATGTGATGCCGTGCAGACCCATAACTAAATAGTCGCACGCGCCGTCACATGTTCTGTTATTAAGAGCTCTCAAATGTGAATAGCACTGCTTTCGCTACGTTCAATACAACCCATAATTATTGTAAAACTTTTAGCAATGCTCTTCAATAATATCGTCTAAATAGATATGTATTATAAAAAATTGTTCAGAAAAAAATTCAGGGTAAACCAAGGTAGGTAAAGAGATAAATTGTTGCGTCAGTTGCATTGTTTTTTACAATTTGGTATATGACCCTTACCTAAATGAATGCCTGGAACCGAACCCGTCCACTACGGCACAGTTAGCCATGAAACGAAAACAATAAATGTCCTACATATCTGATCTTCTATTGAAATGCATAACTGCTTAATTAAAAACAGTATAACATTACCAAATATATCAGGCTATCATGATTACAATCATCTATGAATAATAAACTCGATGGGGTCGAATGTACCATGCGTATCCAATTTTAGCGCACGTCGTCTCGCTCCCAATTTGTGGTGACAACCGTAGAGCATTTTGATTTTTTCTCATCAATCGAGTACATACAAGGGGTTGATATGTGGATATAGATATTCGGTAGTCGTTACTAATTGGTAACATTGTTATTGTCATATCTATACTGATATTAAGGTTTGTTTTTTGTATGTTTTTAATAAACTGAAACGTATACTAAAAATCTTGTAATATCGTCCATATTTATTTCCGATACACGTATAGGCACCTAGTTAATAATAATAGTAAGTGTCCCTAAAACGTTGATGGTCGTGATATCTTTTGTTATACGCGTTATAATTAAGAAGAATTCATTCATTAAGCTCTCATATAAATTCTTTGATATGATTAGTATTATTTCAAATAGAGAATATCAAAATAAAACACTCCATGATAGTCCATTGTATTTCGATCGGTTCCGGAGAGCGATCCGAACGCGCACTAACTCAATGGGTGGAGTAACTAATTTGTTTCGGTACCAGATTAACGATTAATGAACATAGTCTCGTGAGAATCATGGGGTTCCATCGATACTCAATTAAGCGCACTTACAAAAATTATGCGATTCTATGTATATTTTATCAACATTATATCGTGACAACAAGTGTATATTAAAGTTAGTTTCAGAATATTGACATAGAATCTTTTTAGAATTATTCATTTTGTGGTCTGTAAATAAATAATTTTATATTTTTTTTTTGAACAAATCATATAAGATTTGTTTGAACTCAAAAAATTCCTAAGCACCGCACCTGCTTTGTTTATTTATTATATTATATTATAATATATTTTATTTATTAGTTTATTGATATCATAATTTCACATTTGTATATTGTATATATACTGTTGAAGTATATATACAATTTTCTAATTAAAAAAATGAATTAAAAATAGTAAAGATATTTGAATAGTTAAGATAAGAAAACAATCAGAAGGATTTTTAACTAGCAGATCCCTTTATCTCCACCCCAAGCATGTTTTATTGACCGAGACAGAGTTAACAAAATTAATGGTTTAAATTTCTACACCAGTAATGAATACATAGGAGGGACTAAATAAATCATTGTAACGTTGCATTTTGGGCGATGCTGTTTTCAGCAGGCTTGCCCAAGTTATAAACTTTAAGCGACGAAATCACACGTAATCTATAAGAAATCAGAAAGATAAACATTCCTTTTTTTTATTTTGGTGTTATTATATTTGCTTATGATATTCAGATATAAAATTGCGACAAGCTATTAGTAAATTAAAGAAAATCGCAATATATTTATATAGAATTAAAACATTCTCGATTAAGAGTCTGCACAAATCAGAGGTTCATCAGTTTCCATTATAACTAATACTGTTTTGTGTAATAAAAAAAATATTTATTCATATGATTTAATTTTTTGTTACAATAAATTTGTCTGTGTTTTTACTAAGTATTAAACATTGGAAAAGTAAAAAGACATATCGACAGATCGCTATCGCTTTTAATTTAATCTGTGACCAGAAAAGCGACACGCGCGCCGGATGTGAGCGCCGAGCGCGTGCGACGATGCTAATGTTCAATGGAACGTACGGAGGCGCACTTGAAACATTTTTATTGTAACCAGCGCGAGGGGCTGAACGATCATTGTTCAACCCCCGTACGTTTGAAGAAACCAACTTATGTATATGCACAAATTTTCGGAAAGCCCTACAGGATTTTATATACCCTTTTGATTAGTCTCAGAATTTCTGGCTCTGAGACAGAGTTATTGGTATTGCAAGAAATAGAGTGGCTGTGAGTTTAACTGCAGATCTTCTCGCCCCTCTACGACCTTGATTTGGGAATATTTTAGATCTTTTCCTTTCTTTAATATTGACAGGTTTACATAGTTACTAATAAAAATAAATAAATTTTTCTAATATTTTAAATTTATTCTTAATCAAAGTAAATCGTGCATGGAATATACATTCAAATAGATTTAGGTTTCTTTTTCCTCATCTAATATATGTTTATATGTAGTTATATGGACAGTCTTTGTGAAGTCTCTACAAGTACAACAGTGTATTTTTTTTATAGAATTTAATAAAATTTAAATAGTTTGCTACGATTGTAGTGACCATAAACAATCGACATTCTATTATTTGCCCCAGGTGATTTGTAGAGTCTTCTTATAGAAACTCTTTTTAACGCAACAACATCAAATACCTATAATGAAAATTTAACTATGACACAAGATGACTTACGATGAAATGTAATTTTTTAAGATTTTTTATGTGTTAAATTTAAGATATTATATTATTATTTCAACCACAATGTCTAATAAAGAATACTATAAGCGATGGCTACAATTAAAAGAGCAGATACAAAAAACGTCTTTGGAAGATGATCGTCTACAAGAGTTAGCCGTGGGCTCCATCGGTATCAAACCACAGGCTACGGCTGTAGAAATAGTAGCGCGTGTCTATTGTAAATATTGTGAGATATACAATAAATTATGTGATTGTTATGATCAAATGGAGCAAGTGCAAAGAAGGCCGTATATACGGAAGATAATTGATGCCATTACCTGCAGACTGTTTGAGTTGAAATTATCGTTAGAAGAAGTCGAAGCATTTGAATTTACGTATTCGGATAATGCACTTCAACAATTGCTTATGGTTCCGCATGATATTGAAATCATGTGCCCATTTCATTATCCGTTTGAAATAAGAGAAGAGGAAATGCAATACATAATTGACCAAATATTAGCAGGAAACCGAATCGGTGATCCAACCCCAACACCATCAGAAATAGAACGTAAAGAGGAAGAAAGATTAGAAAAAGAAGCTAAAGAAAGAGAAGAAAAAGAAGCTGAGATGAAAAGGCGCATGGCAATGGGTGAAGAACTATCTGATACTGCATCATCAGTGCAGCTCTCTCCTAAAGAGCTGGAAGAAATGAGATTATTAGCTGAATATAATGGCCACGTAAATAACATACAACGAATGGAAAGATCGCGTTATTTGATTAGAGAAAAGACAAAAAAGTACAACAAAGATGAAAACTTATACTTAGACCTCGCTGGACTGAAAAAACCTCCAGCTCGTGAATCCTTGAGAATACGTGCTGCTTTATTAATACAAAGTATATGTAGAAAATTTATGGAGATAAAGCGCTACCGTAAAAGAGACAACAACCTAAAAAATAAACTAGGTATGATTATTCCATCTTGGTCTCCCCCCTCTCAAAAAATACAATTAGAAAAAGTAAAAGAAGACAGAAGAACTTTCAGGAAGAAGTACTACCTAAAGTGGTTAGAAGCAAACATGAAAGAAAATGCTCGAGTTTTAAGGCTGCGAGAAGGAGACATTATGGAGGATATTTCTGATGAAATTCGTCAATGGCTACGAGAATGGTATTCGGAACTCCGAATCTTTGACGAATTTCCTTATCCTGATGAAGGAGGTTCGATTTTAATTGTAAAAGGAGAAACGTTTACCATTGAAGAATATATTGAATGGAGATTAGAGGAAGATAAAAGACTTAAGGCAGAAGCCGGTAGTCCTAAATCAAAGGAACAAATTAAAGCAGAGAAATTAGCAGCCAGGGAAGAAAAAAAGAGATTACTAGCAGAGGCAAAAATAAAAGAAGCAAAGCGCTTACTTGACTATAAAAAATCCCGTCTTAATCCAGAAGGAGACCCGGGTATTTATTTAAGAATAGGAATGGCTCTTGAATCTGTTCATGAAGCATGGAATCTTTATCAAAATCAATGGAAAGAATATGACACAACAGATGCACCAGAAGAAATATTAAAAGGCTTTATTAAACAACTAATAACAGACGACGCTTACAAAGATATTCAATTGAAACTTAGGCCTCTTGTTGATGATATGATGCGATTGGAGTTGGATTTACTTAAAAATTCCCTGAAAGTCGACTACCTACACGCGGGGATTGCGAAGCCACCCCAAAGCAAGAAACGAAAAAAACCTAAAAAAATTAAACCTCCAAAGCCTGACAAAATACCACCAGCTCGCATGTTTCAGATGTTAGTCGATGAAGGTATTGTAAGGAAATATCCAAGAACAACTTTAGAAGACTACTGGGGTGATAGAAATTATGCGGCTGCAGATATGAGGGCTGTGCTTTGGACACCTTCTTTTCCACCCAACTGTATAGGTGATGTCAAAGAATTGATAAAAGTCCGATGTATACTAACAATGGGTTCTTCATGTTCAAATGCAGTTAGATCTCAGCTTCTTGTGGGTCCTAAAGGATCGGGTAAGAGAACTTTAGTCTATGCAATCGCAACCGAAACTAATGCAATTCTAATAGATCTATCCCCAATGAACGTGTACAATAAATTCCCGGGGCCTAAAAACTTAAAAACCATGTTTCAACTGGTAAATAGAATTAGTAAATTAATGCAACCCACCGTTATATTAGTTGATAATGCAGATAAACTCTTTTATAAAAAAGTTCCGAAAGAAGAAAAAATTTTCGACCCAACACGACTATCCAAGGACTTTTTCAAAGAAGTATTAAAACCAATTCAAGCAGATGATAAAATACTAATACTGGGGACGGCTTCAGAGCCTTGGCTTGCGAAAAATCCCACAATGTATAAAGTGTTTCCTTCGACAATATTATTACCTCGATCCGATTATGGAAGTATCTCTTTCGTATTAACAAATATGCTAATGAAATATCACGGCATGGACAGAGAGTTTAATGTTCATAGTGTAGCTCAAGCACTAAGAGGCTATGATATCAATACAATAAGAAAGGGCGTCGATTCTCTGTTGTGTGGCAAAAGAGTTGCTGAATTATATCACAGGCCCTTAGATCCTGCGGAAGTTGTTAACGCTGTTTTAGATTATGAAGGTGGGGTATGTACAGGTGTTGATGATTATGAAATGTATAAAGAATGGTATATGTCTTATTCACCTTGGGGAACAAGGTATTTGGACTATATGCAAATGTTAGAATCACAATTGACCTACAAACTGAAAGCTGAAAAGAAGAAAAACTGATTAAATAAAATTACCTGTATATGAGCTTCATATATTAAAGAATATACATATTCGGGTATGACTCCCTATTCAAATTGTTGAGATGTTTCCTTTGGACGTCTAGCTGTATGAAATATTAAACTTACAAATTACTTTTCACTAACGACACCTTTTAAATAGGATTGTCTGGGGTTAGTAAAATTATTATTATGGTAGGTTGTGTTGAGGGTCTATATGATCATGGTTGCAACGAATTGCGTTAGATGGCATTGATTTCAACTAGCAGGGGTGAGCTTTCATGCAATATAATTATGTAGTCACCCGTTAGAGGGCGGTTAAGATGGCTATAAAATATAAATAGATAAAAGTGATTTCTATTTAAAATTTAATTTCAAATAGTAGTGGAAGTCTACTTTTGTAGGTTTTCTATATATTATTTCAGAGATGTTAAAATATTCATTTTTATTACAGACTAGTGGTTTGTTACTATATAATGATATAATGGAATATAGCTAGTAGGATTGATAGAGAGAATACATAATGAAATCGAAATTTAAAATTAACTTAAACATTTTCATTACGAGCTATAGAGTAAACTGCACTATTTAAAAATGGTATAATGTACCTAAGCGTAAATTAAAAGATAAATTGTTATTTATAAAGCGGGAGTTAAATGTAATCAGGACTCGATTAGTGGTGTGAGGGCATAAAAGAGTCATTGTATGCGCGTTCGGAAGCTCCCTGAACCTAACACCCCAGGGGATACGGAAATGGCGGTGAGGAGGAGACACGAGGTTCCGGAGCTACTAGTCAGAGCCAACTATTGTTCGAGCACCTACGACCCACATTTGGCAGACTTATTTACTACCTGTGCTTACCAGGGACAGATTTGTAACATTTACAATGTCATTAGCATCTGAAATCGTTTGCTATCAAACCATTTTTATCTTATAGTTTTTTTTTTAAATAAGGTTAATATATCTGTATATTATAAGTTATAACATCAAACAACACAAGTTTAAAAGGTATCGCTAGTGAATTAAAACTAAATAAATCAGCTATGTGAAAAAAAAATTTTCGAGAAAACTTTACAACTTTTCAGTAGATGTAAACTAAATAATTACCTCAGGGCGTATACATTCTTTATATATAGGGTATATATAGAGGAGGCTCTGCAATCTTAGACAGAACATAATACATTCGTTGACAGGTCAGCACACACACAATTGACATTCTTCCTTGCCTTCGAATGACTAAAAAAGATCATTAGTTGTTTTTTTTTTTATAGAACAGGGGGCAAACGGGCAGGAGGCTCACCTGGTATTAAGTGATACAACCGCCCATGGACACTCTCAATGCCAGAGGGCTCGTGAGTGCACATTGACATATTTCATGACACACGGAAGGTATATTAAAGGTATAAACAAATATAAAATCCAATCGTGATTTCTAAATTGCTCTCTACCAATAACCGTTAATAGGACGATGACGGTGACGTCTAATTCGCGTCCCTCCCTCCGCCTCGCACTCTGCTCTCTAAGCTTATTTCCGGAGTGCCGCCTGTTTGTATTAATTTTAAATTAAACACGGATAAGCCGAGTCGTCTGCACGTTTGTAGACAACTATATGAATTTCAGATTCAATTATTTTTTACCTTTTTGGTTGATACCTATTGAGTGCGATTTGCAACTAGCACTTGAATGAAACGTACAGAAAACAGGTTTTGCTTTAGAATAGGGTTTTATGTAGTATTACGTATTTTTTTGTCAGTTACAAACTCCTTTCGCAATGGAGTCCAATATATTTAACAAATAAAACTATATATACTAATGTTTGACGAGAAATAAATTAACTTATCGAAGATTTGGACCCTGCTCCGAAAGTAAAAACTATTTATATACAGGTACTATTTATTACAAAACAAATCTGATAAATTTGTGAAGATTTACAGCACACTAATAATGAATGATAAACAATTATATGTTTAGTCTTTAAGCATATTATCCCAATTCCTAATTGTACGTTACTATATTTTCAATATTATTAAAATGATAAATACTACCTTACGTATTAATCTACGAGTTACTAAAAACCATGAACCTAATTAAATACTTCTTTAATTGCATGTCAATAAATGTGTATATTAAAATTATATACTTATTTTGAAGATATAGGTACAAAGACCACAATATTTAATTACTTGTAGAAGATAAAAATGCCATCTAGATATTTAATTATTCCATATATCGATAATAATTTTTTTATTATGGTAAGGAGGTAAAGACGCCTCCGCCTATGGCTACTTCCCGATGTGCGACCGCAATATCTTGTTTACTGAGCTAAGACTGCGGGGTGGCAACGTACCGGAAGCGCGCGGCGTGGCAACCGCGCGACAGCATCGATCACGACTCACACATGCACAATTAAGTTACTACTATGATACGCAACACGCACACAACGTTAATCTCGTAGCTGCCGCGTAGCTTTTACGTAGCACCTCGAAAATGCAATTAGAAGTTTTCACCTATATTATTTATACCGTACCTGTAACTGTTAATTTAAATATTATAAAAAAATATAAATACCTAGTAAGTACTTTTTATTTGCTGAGTTTTTTTTAACATGATATAAATATTATTAACATTTATTTATTATTTATTAATTTATTTCCACTACATTATTCTACCTAAACAGTTACTACTAATTCGATGGACCTCCAAAATAATACCCACACCAATACATATAAACATTAAAAAATTAAACTTATATGCTGATTTAGGTTAACTAACAACATAGCGTATAACATAACATAATGGTTATTAAAATCAGAACAGATCACCAGTAACGAGTTATTATTTCTATGTTCTAAATTATTGAACTTTTTGCCTAAGATACGTCGAATAAACTGTGATATAGCTAAAAATGCGAGTATACATGGTCTCAATAAAAAATTTCCTTTCAGAAACAAGAACACTTGAAACATTTTTCATTAGGTGCGAAATTTCAAATACTGCTGAATTCAGTGCAGATTCGATATCACTAAGTCAAAGGCTATTTTAACAGCGCTGTGAAAACAGATTTTTCATTTCGCGTTAGGGGTTATTTTTCTCATTCCCGACGAATTGATTGCGCCAGATGCTGTTCGACTTTTACAAAATGAAGGAATTGCTTTGATTATTCAACTTTTGACATTTCAGTCAAACAAAAAAATGTACGTATAACAATGTTGCTCTTAAAAAACCTATATAACTATTCGTATAGCATTATAAAGAAGTAATGTATAAAACTATCATGTTACTTTAATGATTTTGATAGATATGCTCGTTCGCTAAGAATCAACATCTACCTCAAAGAACGCGCGCCAGTAACTGAAGAATTCCTTTTCTATGAATTAAAAAGTATTAAAGGACCCGATGCATTTTCAATCTTTCGCCCGCACTGTACCGCTTTATCGATTTCGAATATTTTTCCCAAGTACGTTTAAACTCCCGTCTTTTAGAGTCTATTTTGACATACTATTTTTACTTCGCGCTAGTTAGCTTCATAATCGAGACTATGAACTATGAGCCTTTGTCCAGAGTAAAGATAATATAAACCTTTATTTAGTAGTCAATACCTATACAATAACAGTTGCCCTTTGTTGTATCTACATATTCTTTCTATAGAAAACAAAAACATTTGTATTTTTATGACCACACAACAATGTGACCTAGATTTTAGATTCAATGTAATTGAGCCACCTCCATCATTTCAACACATGAACCATCATTGGTTCTGACTATGATTTCTGGTGAAATTGTAATTGAATTATTGCTCAGACATATTGACTAAAAAATTCAAAATACCGAAAACATGTCCGCCGACGTACAACAACATTGTAGTTGTAAACGGTGACAGTTTGATTTGATTTATATAGATAAAGTAAGACAGTGTCTAAAATGCTAGAATACTTACCTTTTTAAGTTCTAATGGCTATCTAATTGTATATTTAAATTATAGCATATTAAAAATGTTTACAACAACCAGTGTACTTAAAACAAAGGCAGTGACGGGAGCAATTGATATAATTAATGAAACAAAGAACAATGTACAACAAAGGTCAGACGGTTCTATTGTTCGTTGAAAAATATGGATGAAAAAAACATGTGATGATGGAAAATTACTCTCACGCCAAATAAAACACGAAAGGAAAACAATCTGTTTTGGAGAAAGGGTATATAAACATTTATAATTAGTATCACAGTTCATCTAAGACACTGTATTACTTTTATATACGTAATTGCAATAATACGTAATGTATATACATAATAATCCTTGTTAAAAATACTTAAAATATTCCCTGTAAAAAAATCTAACTAACTAACGGCTGAATTAAGTAAAACTGTACGTAGTAAGTAAACATTATACAACATTTTATTATTAATGTATGTCATACATTGTACACATGGAAGAGTACATCTCTACCTTCAAATATACATTCAGGAACATTGGTACAGTTTGTACTACTTTAATTGATAAAAATATAGGTATATATAATGAGTAGGTATAACGTAAATTGGTTTTGGTCCTGTGTTGTGACATTTTCAGGCTAAATAGCTAACACGGGGTGCGTAGAGTCAGTAACTTGTATTAATTAGCGCGAAATTAGTTGCAATAGATTGGTGTTTCATTATTTTGTACTTGTACATTAATAATTAAAAATATAATCAGAATAAGATTGAGTATTCTAAAAGGCTTTACGAGTTGAAACGTTTATGAGACGTGAAGTACAATTACAAAGCCTAAACTTGACATAATCGCAGGAGAATGTTTAAACATGAATGAAAAATCGTTGTAATATGATAATTTAATATAAACAAATAATATTTATTGGTTTTTTAATCCGAGAAGTATCACAAAACAAATACACGATATATGTATATATATATTTTATATGTACACATATAATAATAAAATTCATAACCTTCTATTAGTACCTATCTAAGAAACTATCTGTTATCAATTATGCAAACTACGACCTTACAACCGGTGAGAATGTGCCATCCTTGCAAGGAAAGCTTATTAAATTTCTGCCGTAGAGTTCGATTGTTCTCTGTAAAGTTGGATAGTCAGAACAAAAAGCAAACTGAAAATGGTACAAAGCATTCAATTTTCGCCAAACCATCGACGGATAAGCTCGCTAACAGGCTGTCGCGGCCCACAAAGCCTCCTGATTACCAGCGCCGTCGGAGTACCTCGTCATTAACTCCCACCCCTGTTTATTTTTCTCAGATAAAGATTAGCTGTAGAGTTTTACTATTGGCGGCGCAGTTACTGGAAAAGGTAGGGGGCCGGTTAGGGGCGGGCATTGGCTAACGCCCGCCCCTAAGTAACGAATGTCGTCGGGTGCAGATGTTAGTTGAACGTGTCGGTACCGCGATGCGTGACGTACTTAAAATGCCGTCTACAATCTAACTCGCGCCATGCTTGACATCAAAGGTTCCGCCGACTATTTGAGTCGGTCGGGAACGTTTACCAACTTCTCGATGCTTTTCGGTGAATATATTTTATTATTTGTGAGTGCGATGTGAAGTGGTGTGTGGTTGCTTGAATTATATTTTTTAATAAATAGATATTATATTCGGAAACGTAACATTACAGGAAAGCAGATCTGATTTCATTCAAACTTTTTCACTATCTAAAAGCTTCTTCGATCAAATTTTAGACGATTCTGTTACATAGGTTGAGCTTTGAATGAATGGGTAGACACAGTAATATGTAATATATGTAATCTGACATACAAATATATTTTCTAATACTACCTTCAGCATTATGGTAACATAAAGTCCTTCTTTCTCAGGTTTTACGTATGTCTTTTCACACCAGCACAGTTTACATGGTGTAAAGGTACGACTGTGTGAAGTCCTGTACCTATAACATATACACTATTATTACTGTTATTGATTATATTATTAGCAAGTTTTTCTGAATGTATAGATAACGACCTGGGCTTCAAATACATAAGTTTTTCTGCTACAGAAAAAAACGTTTTCTCAATAAACACAAGTAGGCGTGGCCTTATAGAAATCGGCTATTAACTAGTTTCACAATGACTATGTATGTCTAATTTGACAGGGCTTAGTAGAGTTTGGTAAGAAGACGGCATTTCTTTTACTGAATCGTACACGTGTTATAAAAATCACAGAGTCAACAGTTTTAATATTTTTTTATCTCGTACAAGTAATGTTCAGTATTCGGATTACTATGAGTTTTATAAATATAACTAATACTTAATTTTCGATTCACGTTTGTTCTTCTCACTGGTTTGTGCTTTTAGGGCCAACCCTATAATGCCTATTTCCAAAATGATAAATTTACACGGCAATTTCAATAGAAACAATATTATCAAATGGAAATACACTAACACTTTAAAATGATATGTAGGATTAATTTCGGTGTTGCGTTTCGCACCCGCGGCTTAAGTGTACAAAGCTGGCACTAAGCACATTCACAACGTGGCGACATGAAAGCACTAAATGGCAGGGATTTTAAGGCAGTTGAAAGACCAATTTAGCACTTGAGACACCCTAGCTCACTAACGATACAAGAGCCATCTTCTTTTAATTACTTTCGTTTGAGGACAGCGCGTGAGTGGCGAATTTTACACCATCCTTATTTTTGATTTGCACTTCTCATAATGATAAAAATATCTAACGAATTAGTGATTTTCAAAAATCTTTCCGCTTTAGAACTTTGCCGCCAATTTCTCGACTGGTTTTTTCAAGTAGTTTTTTATACTAGGATCTCTTTGATACTAGAATCTCGAAGGGATATAACATAGCTTTGTTTGTAAGCAGAAAACCAAACATATTTAGGGCTGATGGAGATTCATCGGTGAGCCTCCTGCCCGTTTGCCCCCTGTTCTATAAAAAAAAAAAAAAAACCAGTAGCCATGTACTTGAAACCGGAGTTCTTCCTTTACATACATGTGAATTAAAGTTCCATTAAATTATTGGAAATTCACCTTATAGAATTAACATTAGAAGCTTTGCTTTTGTTTAGTTTTCTACCGGTACATTTTACATTGGAAATAGCTTTTCCATGACACTAACAAATTATTCTATTATCTTATTATCTTATATATTATTCTATTATTCTATTATTCTATTATTATCTATTATATTGTCGGCATTCATAAATTAATAACTGTACCAAGATTAAGAGTGTCTCTAGACATAGAATTTCCGCCGGCGGCAAGATTCTAATGTGGCGTTTTGCTAAACTTATGAAAAGATACATTGGAATATAATATCTATGCATTTAATTAATTTAACAACCGATACCTTTATAGCTAGCTTAGGAAGAACCTGTTTGAGTATTACTTACAGCCTTTTGGCGAATTATTCAATATTAATAATTTCTGTATATTTACATAAACCCAAAATTTATGTACCTAAACCTTTTTCAGGTATTATATATTGGTACAAACTAATTTCAGTTCAGTAGTTTTTGAGGTTATCGCGTACATACTGAGAAACGCGGCCTGACTTTCTGTAATCTAAAGTTCTCTCTGTATTCTCTCTCTTTCTGTATTCTAAGATTCTGTTTCTTTTGTAAGGTTAATTATATGAAAATATGTACAATAGTTTCCCTTCACCTTTTTTACTTTATCTGCTGAGTCACAGTATAATTTAACACGCTAGTATAGATATGGCTTTTCATCGGGATTTTTCATTAAAACTCCCCATTTATTTACAGAAAAAATGAGCTGTGATCACTGTTTCACTATATTTATTACTAACCGTGGTGTTATCAACTTTAATATAGACTTTATACACAAGGAGAAATTAGTAATTCCAACCATTTATTCCTAAATAGTTCTGCGTACAAATTCTTCTAAATCCTTCTTAAAAAATCAGTTAATACACTCTTGACTAAGTGCTATTTCATCTCTTTCTGTTAAATTCTTTTACGCTGTGTTAAAAACTAATTTCCTTTTAATAAGAGAAGTAGTCAACATGGCAAAAATATTTTGGCTTGATATGTAACTTTGTTGTTGTCTATAAGTGATTTACATAAAGTTTCTCTGCAAAGGGACACTAGAGAATAGGTACTGTCCACTTATTTGGATTTTACGACGGCAATTAAAAAGGCGATTGTAAATTGTTCTATATAGTTTTTGATTTTATGGATGGAAGCTAATAAATGTATTAATAATGAATAAGGAAAGTTTATAAATATACGTTACTCTTTAATTACAACCGGGTTAATTTCCAGATATCAAATATTTTATTTTTTAAGACTGTAGTATCATTTTAAATTAAATTAAAATTAAGTAAAAACAAATTTAAAATGTCTTTGATCAACCATTCCAATGGCCTAATTCACGAAATTCATTTAAAAAATAGTTAATATTACATTTAGGTTCATTAGCGAAGCGTGACTATAAATATAGACTTGGGGTTGACCTCTGACCATGGCGTTACGGATCAGAAACACCCTAAACATTGGGGTGGGTAAGCTACGTATAAATACATAAAAAACACTAAAACCAATTTCTTGAATACAGAGTAAACACTATCTAGCCACGCTCATGGAACTGCAGCATTTTCGGCCGTTATATTAACAGAAACGTTACAACCATAACATGGCAAACCAACCAAAGTGAAATAGATTATTTAAATTAAATAATTAAAAGACTTGGAGTCAATGTAAGAGAATAAACAATGTAATAAGTAGAATTGTATTGATTAAATGTAAACCAGTTTTTTCTTTATTTTCTTGACGTTATTATATTGGTATCAGCCCCAAATTGCATCCGTTTCTTTGGTTTTATATACACGTTCGTGATCAGCTTTCTCATAGCAACTTCTCAAATTGTAAGTCATCGGTTTACACAAGTTTGAATTTACTGTATGATTCTAATTTCGGCCTAAGAGTTACCGGATTCCTGACTAAAATGAGTTTTTATTATTTGAAACACTAATTCTTTTGTAATTAATATATATATGATAAAATTAAATAATTTCGTCGAGTAAAAAAATAATACACAAGATGAGTTTAAGTTATGATCAGGTTCATCAGTGTTTCTGATCCGTAACGCCATGGTCAGAGGTCAAACCCAATATATAGTCACGCTTTATTAATGAATCTAAATTTACACAACCTGAGTCATCTTGAGCCTCAAGAATCGGATACTATTGATGGAATATGAAGTTTAGAGCTTTAGCCAACTTTAAAGAAATGCATTTTTAATGCAAGAAAAGAATATTAAGATTTTATGACTATTAATTTTAAGTATGTTTACGACTTAAACTAGAACAAAGCTTGACCGCTATTATCCAGCAACTTGCCAGGAGCTAATAACAGGCAATATCAATTTCTATTATAGAATGTGACTGTCATACAACACAGCATGACTATAAAAGGAAATAGAAAATGTAATATATTAAAAAAAAAACAATAAAATAGTTTTTTTTATCTTCATTTTAAAAGAAATTGTGACTTATTTATTAATAAAATAAAATAATAATAATCCATTAATTTAGACTACGTGTATTATATTAATCAATATATTAATTCTGGCCAATTATTAAGACTTCGTTAACCGTTTATTAGTCTTGTTTGGTTATTATTAATAAATTATTAAGGATTTGGTAAAAACTTTTAAGAGAGGTCGATTTATCGAGCACCTACTCCTAGAATACTTTCTTTTCTATCTTCACAGGTATCCCTTATATACATATAGGCTTAATGCTTAAGAAATTCCTTGACAATTATAAAGCTGTATTTTATTATTTTTCAGATGCATCGTACAAAAGCTCATGGTCAACACATGCAACGACACAGGGTTCACAAGGTGAGTTGATGCGTTTCCTTATTACGTCCTAGTAATATATGAATTCTTATGAAATCATATAAAATAAGAGAAAGTAGAGATATGCAAAAGGGTATTTTAATTTAATTTCACATTCTTGTTCTTGCCATTACTGACTCTTCAGTATGTGGAGTATTTTTGATCGTATAACGGTGAATAAACTTTTATTTAAGTGCATTTATCTATAGAGACTGTACGTGTATTTATTATATTTGCATTAATTTGAAAGAGACGCCCGAGACGACGTTTTAAGCCATTTTCTTTGACTATGTGATCCTGTAAATGATATGTATCATTTTTAATACATATTGTTATAGTTGTTTCAAATAATGTCTACCTCAAAAGGATATATACATTTTATTCGATTATAAATTAGACGTAGCGTTTTCGAATTTAAAAAATGTTGCTGACGTGTTCTCAGCTGTAACACAAAAAACGCAAACGATTAAGTGAAACATTTCAATTATATACAATAATGCAAGTTACATGCTCGTTAATTTTAATATTTTTAACGCAAAAACCTCCCTAAAACGTAACACGCAAGCGTATCGCGACGCGCGTCCGCCACGTGCCACATTCAAATCAACAATACAACTTTAATTCTTTGATTGACATTTACAATATTTCGGTAAGTGATGCAATATTGCTATGATTATCATTTTGAAGGGGGATTTATTATCGGTACGCTTCGATGCTGTTTTCTCGCTTGACTTGTCTTATAAAGTTACATTATAATCAGCGACGAGCAATTGTTCATCTTAAATGATTTAGATTGGTAGATCTCTGTATTACCTATTTACAAACTACGCTCTTGCTCTGTAACTTACAATAGCATCAGTCAATGGCAACGTTTTTGTATCCAATTTCGTTGTAGAACTCAATATCCGTAGCTTTCGAGCCACGAACAACGATACAAAATCTCAATATTCGATCGGTTTCACTATTGGTAGTTACATTGTTAAGTTGAAAGCTGTCATTCTGCGACCAAACCTACATAAGGCTTCATATAAAGAACTAAATAAACGCGTTGTGGGTATGTTTAAAAGTGGCACAGTACAAAATATTTGCGTTCTTGATCAAATCAGAATGTTTAATTTGACCATTTTATCTAATAATTACATCTTTCTTTGAATTAAGTATTAAAACACGCATATAGCCCTTTTTAAAACTATTTTTTATGGAACACCTAATATTGTATGATGCCAATGGACACTGTCAATGCCAGACTGTGTTGTCAGCCATTCAAGAATTTCTACGTTCTATTTTTAAGGGACCCTAAGTCAAATTTGTTGGAATGGATCGGAATTATGCAATTCCTTAGCGTCATACAATTACGTTGTATTTTATTGTAATCAATATTTTGGTTTTGTACTACGCACAGGAAGCCACGGGGTCAACAGCTAGTTTTTATATACTTAAAGGCTTACAATTTGTGAGCAGTTTTGGCCTAGTACCCTAAGCATGTGCCTATAATATCAACATTGAGATTGTGAGCTCGTAGAATCATGGCTGTGCACCAATGGAATTTTCTTTCAATGTGGGAAACCGAGAACTTAAAAATTGAAGACAGTATGTGTGTGTCAGGCAGACTGATCAACTATTTCCGTCCGTCTATTAAGAAAAAAAATATTACGAAACAGATACAGAACATAGAGTCCTAGACTGTGAGATTGCAGCGCCACGGTGTTTTTTTATTATGTTAACATGAAAGAGAAATGTGAACGTACGTTATGTAAGCGTTGGATGCATTTGCGCAAACAGCTAATTTTTATATTAAAATTATAAATTGCAACAATAGTTATATGAATACAATGAAACAAATCTGAAAGAGATATTAAACATTTGGATTAATGTTTCGAAGTCTAAAATCATAATAAGAAATTTGATGACACCATTTAAGCTTTTAACCTTTTCATACATTGATTAATCAATGATTAATGACGGAGAAGAAAAATATAAAAATTGTCGTCGCGTCGAGCCGTGACTTAATGCCCCTATACAATGGTTACAAACGATTTTGTCTCGCCCTAGGGAGGCTATTATACTCACGTCGATTATGAAATCAGTCGATAATTCTCATAGAATGCTTTACGTCCAAAAAATTGATAGAAATGTTTGCGACTATATTAAAAAAAAATACATCCCATCACATTTAGAAAAAAAATATCATTATTATATAGAGAGCAATTGTTAGTGTATAAAGATGAATAAACATTAAATATTAGGCATTAGTTATAAGTAGTTGCCCAAAATTATAACAAATAAGCCCTCATTTTTAACCTTTACACCATGACCCCATAAATTATAAATATGGGGCGACATTATTTTAACTAAATACTATTCATTATCTGCGATTTGTACGGTGACGCCTCTAATGACTTAATTTGCCGGTTACTTGGTTATTGAGTTGTAACAACAGTTTTAAAAAAACTATACTATGAAAAATCTCATTTTTTTTAATAATCGAAAAACCTCCCAGTAATTTACATAACTGGGAGGTTTTTCGTTAAGGAAAGTCGCAAAGAGAAAAGATTTGTTAAAACTGGGGCTTTGTTGAAAAGAGCGAACGGCGGCTACGAAAATTAACTGAAAGTGGTATTCCTGTAAGTTTTCTGTACTCTTCGCTCTTATCCGATTTAAGTTAGCGTGAAAGGGATAGTCTGTCGGGTAAATTGCTTCAGGCCCTGTAGGGTAGCCGTAAGCCCCTATTGTTTTGCGTGCCGTGAAGCGAAAACGAGTGCTATACGTTTCTATGGTATATTAAAGCAGAGATTTGTAATTTAAAATGAGAATCACAACGTTATCCGACTTATAATTTATTGTTTTAAATATCATTAGGTTTTATAATTCAACAGTTTAAAGCATTTGATTAGAACATGCTATTTTTACCACCTTTATACTCGATCAGTGAAACACATACACGACGTTATAACCTCAAGTTTTATATTAGGGTCTTAATTTACTGAGTATTAATTTATTTTATTTATTAAAAATAATATTATATATACTGAGAGTTGCAGAAGATTGAAGATGGCTTACGTCCATTATGACAAACTTGAAACAGTTGCCCGTAAAATACAAAATAATGGTATATGTTTGTTAATTACGGCATATTTTCTAGTATCTGAGTAAAAAATTGTAAAAGGCGATAATAATTTAAAACAAAGAAAGTGGTTTTGGACACCAAGCTTCTACCGTGTTTTAGTAGGACGTCAAAAAATTTACGGCCGCAGAAGTAAGATAAAGCAAAGAGCTTTCGATGGTTGGCTTTCTAATAATTAGGTTTAAGACAACAGACTAACGGACAAACGGTTAGTTAGGTTTGGTCCCTACGAACGACACGCTTGCACAGGTCCCAAAGGGCGGATGATCGTAAGCAGTTGTCATCAGCTCGTTGATTTTGCCAGCAGAAAGTGACTGCATCTTACCTAAAAAAAAACAAAAATTGGATTACTCTTAAGACAAATTCTAATACTACAAACATATAAACAGTAAAACCAACCACTTCTGTAAAATTTGGGTTAATATAAAAGCTTATTATTATTATTTTTTGTGTTAAAATAATAATACGATTTCGGACCGTGCGTTGTTCGTAAATTTCTTGTTTAGCAATAGCTAAGCATGTTAAGTGGAGCGAACTATAATCTACAAAGGGTTTATAACCACCGAGTTATAGTCAGATCAAAGGGCTCGTGTGAAAACATTTGACAAAGGCGCCAGTTTGCAAATACAGCCGTAGGCGCCTTATCACGTAATTTTTGTGACTAACAAAATGAATAATATGGGGCAAACGCATGTAACGGGAGGCATTATTATATATTTATGAGCAATAAGAATTACTATTCCGTGACTGAGATATCGATTTTTGGATCTTTGACTTTATTGAATCCATACAGGACCGGCAATCAGATTTTGAAGCTATTTTTTCTTAGAAAACATTTGTTTAAATTTAATTAATTTTAAAGTGAAAACTAGTCCGTCGTAAAACGTATAAGAAGATTTTGATAAAATCCGTACTCTAAATAACATTGGAATGTTAAAATATTCATCCTTTGAAGAGAATCCAAAATAATCATACTAGTTTGAGTAAAATAGTATGCGAGACTGAATAAAGGCAAAATAACTCAGTATACTATCGAATTACATAGTTGATCGATGCTGAGGGATAGTGTATTCGCAAACAAGCAGTGAAAATGTATAGCATAGAACAAAATGGATATACATTTTTTCTATTTCACACTGATGATATTTAAAAATCCACTAAAAATTGGTTTGGAAGAAGGCTGATGTTACATATGTAACATCAGCCTTCTTCCAAACAATATTGTAGAATTTATTTCTTTTATTATTTTACGATGCCTTCATATTAGCTATAAAGTGCCTGTCAACATACGCTTAGTGTTTATTTAATTCTGTATATTAAGAACTGAGAAGATAAAATCATATACTATATTGATTGAACTTAACATTGTCCTCAAATCCACTGTTTCAAACAAATCAGTAATTTATTTGTTATTATTGTACTTTGAAATTTAAACGTTCATTTTTCATGCATACGTAATAACACTTTGCACTTACTGGTGTAAATTGACCGATAAATTTAAATAACAGGACAATTTCAAAATCAAACAATGCGCGATGATTTAGGATAACTCCCAATATCAAATGAGCGTAGAACATGAAATCAAAAATGCACCGAAATCAAAAGGAGTTTCCACAATGTTGCTCTAACACTAACGGCGCGTGAAATCCTATTGTGAGCATCAAAGAGAATATAAACTTTGAATTATGACACATGCCGAAAATAACCTTATTCACGTGTAATAAGATTCAAATTTCAGTGATACCACAGTTCGCTTTGCCTGAGGCGATGTCATCCCCTAAAGAACATTGGCCTGTATTATCTTCACTGATTCCAACGCCCCAGGCGCGTTGATGAGGTGGCCGTGTTAATTATAAAACAATTTGCTGGTGATTATGTCAAAAGCAAAAGTATGCCTTAATTTTATTTGGTTTTAGTATTGTCTTAATTACTATAAATTGAAAAGTATTGGTCATTACGTACCGTTCCAACCCTG
Organism: Pieris rapae; assembly: GCF_905147795.1. Taxonomy (NCBI): domain Eukaryota; kingdom Metazoa; phylum Arthropoda; class Insecta; order Lepidoptera; family Pieridae; genus Pieris; species Pieris rapae. Next base: position 7,053,240 of record NC_059534.1, on the reverse strand, counting down.
GTTGTACATCAATTTCGACTTATATAAATATTATGTTCGCAATTAAGACTTTCTTGCGCGGCGAAGGAAACTCGAAGTGTGTCCCACAAGTCTGACCACCTCCTTGCCTATTAAGAAACAAGAGAAGAGCGTACGAATTCTTAAAGAACAAACAACTACTCGCAAGGCTTCGGACATTGTGAGTGTCCATGAAAAGCGGTTTTACATAACATCTTGAGATTCTACTACCCCTAGTTCTATAATAATATTAGCGTACAGTATGCATCAAAAAATAACTCAAGCCGCTAAATGAAATTTACTTACATCTTTCTCCGTAATAAACATAGACATTGTGAACTTATTCCTATTCGTCTATTTATTCTGAAATATCGTTGTCCTTATCACTCTCGTGCCATTATATCAATCCTAAAACGAGACATAACAGCTTAACCTCAAAGTTTTGTAAATTTACTCTATGTTAATTTTCCTCGTTCTAGGCTATGGAACAAATTCGTTATCGGCGATGTCAAAATCCACACTGGATGCACATACACATCTGAGGCAGCCAGGTAAGAGTGAATTCTTTTAATACTTACCAAATAGTTTTATTAGTATAATCCTTTATTCGCATTTCTCTTATTTATAAACTCTTCAATTGTAGTAACTAAATTGTTATTAGAATTTAACAAAAAGGAACGAAGGAATACTTCAAGTTAAAATACTTTAATTATATTTTGTTTATGTTTATATTGTGAATAATATGTGTATTGTTCAAATCAAATTTGATGTTAGTTTTATCTAGACATTAAAATAAAGGGGTCATCTCAAACCTGAACATGCTAAAATAGAATAATAGTTTGTAAGATTATAAACTGTTTATTAATTATACAACTCTAGTTATGTACGTGAACAAGAAAAGATTGTAGCACTAAATTAATATAGATAATACTTATAAAACATTTTCTTCGTTTCTATCCTATTTACTACATGTGACTTACAAGAGGGGTGTTGGTTAACGCCCAAAACCAAAAACCTATCTCATTTCCATTTATCCATCTGAGATAGACATCTTAATCCAAATAGTGATAAAAGTGTGCCAATAACCACTCAACGGATTGTAATAGCCATATGTAGATACAAGCTATCCATGGTAGGTCGGAACGGTGTATGCGGATAGACCTTGTATGAAAGTGACAGTTCAACTGTGCCAATATCCTATCTTAGGATTTTAACTTACACCAGTTTTTAAAATACTTAAAAAGCTATTTGATATGTTTTAAACATAGACATGTATATTTAATATTATTTGTACGGTTTTATTTGGTTTATATTGATTATCAAATATGAATGAAAAGAGCGCAGGTATTGCATTCGGTCCGTCGCCAAAAATGGATTGTTTTTGTAAGATTTGGTTATTGGGATGCAGTTAGGAGATCGATCGAATATCACGGTCTGATCTCAGCTGGTTTTCAAACTGAGATCAGACCGTGACAGTCGTGGATTAATTATTTGGTTCGGACGTTAGCGTCTTAAGCGTGCGATCCTTATTCCTGATGAAGTGAATTTTCTTTCTAAAATTCTATTTATATGTCCGCAGTTAGCATTGGCTCCCATTGTGAAAGCACACCGTTTGTTGTGTCAGACTGAAGGCAGATCGCCAACTGGTCTAAAAAACAAAATTATCTAAAAAAACGCGTGCGACCTGAGGCCAATTTACGGTTGGACCGTTACTAGATAATTTTTAAGTCACAAAAGTCATGGTTTCAGTTATGTGGCAATTATCAATTTATGGTCACTATAATGAAATGAACATCGCTAAATAAAATTGCAATTTTTCTTTCTGTAAATGGCTGCTTTATTGTTATTAGTATTTTAAGAATAATAAACTTGTCTATGGTACAAGCCCTATCTTACCAACCGAATATTCCCATTATTTATCGAAAAAATTTATAACATTCAAAGGAGATAACTATAAATTTTATTGCTTGCAAGCTCGGTCAAGCTTCGTATGTTTGTTGTCCACGGTCAGTTACCCTGGGCACATTTATTTGTTCCTCCGTCCTTTGTATCCAAACATATTCTTGAAGGGAGGGTCAAAATGGCAATGAAAAAATATACAATAAATATCACATTATAATGTATGGTACAATTCATTGTTTTTGTGATTGATGTGTGCTTCCGATGATTAAGTTGAATACGTAACTGACTAATCTACCTCGTGAGTGTTGAATTTTAAAAATTACGCATATTTAAAAAACACTATTACCTAACATTATTGATTTTCTGGAGAGAATAAAAGCAAAATTTTCTATTAAGGCCCTATCCCTCCACGAATCGCTGTGTCAAACTCGGGATGGACTGCGGTGGGCAGTGGAGAACTGGAGCCGCCGGCTCATAATAATAATTAGTTATCTAAAACATAAAATTAATGTAATTTTGACAATTTGTTTTCTTCAAATGGATTACTTGCCTTGCGATAAAATATATCGTGTAATTTTACAAATAATGTTCAATATAAATTTGCGTCATAAAATTGTATTGACATTGGCTATGTTTGGATTTTTTCTATCGAGCGAAGTTATTTTAATCGTATATTAATCTTTCAAAATGGATACATAAACTACTCAACTCCACCATATATTTTTTCCATTCAGCCAACATTAAGAAACCATGACAAAAAATGGAAAGAAACAATGTACTTTTTTGGAGTTTGGCGACCGAATAGGCCCTTAAAATCCTTTCAATACCTGATATAATTCACTAATACCAATTTTATAACTTTACAGCCTTATGTTATTTTTTCTCTAAATACGTCTAAGACCAAATACATATGTTTCCACATCTCGAAAACCAGCAAACCAAACCCTATCCCCCCTATTAAATTACACTCATGTCTGAACCCTCGCAACAAATGTAACTGTCCTCTCCTGGAACCCACGAAAACAACCAAATACCTGGGATTAATTATAGATTCAAGGCTTTGTTGGAGCCCTCAAATAAACTATCTATGTTCACGAGTTCGCAAACTTATAAATGTTTTCAAACGCCTTAGAAAACCTTCTGACCCACATACAACCAAGATAGTGTATACTGCATTATGCCAGTCGATATTATCTTACTGCATATCGGTATGGGGTGGAGCGGCATTGTCCTCGATGCTGAAAATTGAGCGCACCCAACGTGCCATTCTTAAAATATCCTTCAGAAAACCTTTCCGCTACTCAACTTCAAAATTGTACAGCGAAGCAGGGCTCCTAACTGTAAGACAACTTTATTTAATGGCAATATGCAGGCTTTTTTGGAAACAAACACCCCCTACACCAAATCTAACCAAACGCAAACCTTTATATAAGCATCCTAAAAAACGCACTTTCTTCGCTCAACGCTTTTTCTCCTTCCGAGGTCCATTCATCTTTAACCACCTTATTAAAAATAAAATTATTACTAACATTTCAAAAATTCTACTTCATACTTTCACTAAAAAACTCAAAAAATATCTTGTTAAGCTGTCATATACTAACACAGAAAACATTCTTATCGTAAAAAAATAGAATAGGTATAAATTTGTTAAGTAAAATTAATTAATTAAGTAACGTTTAGATGTAAAAGGAAGAGACTGGCTGCCCACAACACAGGGAATCCTAGTGTGGGGGCCAGAGCACTCTACTTTATAGAAACAATTATTGTATTTTGTGTCTAATAAAGTTATTTCTTTCTTCTTTCTTTCTTTCTTTCTTTCTTTCTTTATTTTACAAAATAATATAATATATCACAAAATGTTACATTAGAAAACCGCTGTGGTTTGTATTAATGTAACCATAGCAGTCTTGTATAGGAGCGCGACTAATGCATATAAAAGTAGTTTTTTGATTTAGTTTATGTATGTCCTCGGCTAGAAGACATTTATTTACTCTTTCTGTTATTGGCAGTATTTTTCAGTATTTAAAAATTCCTCTGTCTTCATTTTTACATGAATCACATTTCTTGAGACGACGTGTTTGAGCATTCGCATTTGGAGTTTATATATTCAGTTACTGAAACTACGTCGCTGTGGGTATGGTTTACTTTCACTACATAAGTACGATTTTTTAATTAATCTGAACACCAAGTGCCTAGTGGCCCCTGATATCCTATATGATTATCTATCCTCAAGTTAAACTATATTGTAGAAAACTATAGGTTAATTCTACTAAAGGGTAAGTCGCAATAAAGTTTTAAAGAAACAGTTTAGATTTTTTATTTTATTAAAATCTGCACTGTTTTATGTAGTCTAATAATATTGTTATGTAAACGGGCACTGCGTAGCTGAGTTGTTGGATTTAAATAAATACGATATTTGAATATTTTTAATAATCCTATAAAAATATAGTGACTGATATTATAGATATTATACACAAGTAGACTAGATTATAACAGTAAGTATGAAAAAACTTTAACTCCACAAAGTCTGCAAAACTTCTTATGGAAGAGAAACTATTTAAGCTGACGAGCAAAAAAAACACAGAACCACACTGCTTTTTGTTTACAAAGGCTATGTATTAAAATGTTGTATACTAAATTCAACATTTACCGAGAGACTCAAACAAAGCTAAAAATGCCATATTTTTCAAAATATTTGTCAAATATTCTAGTGAAATGATTTTAGTGTTTATGGTTCTATCAACAATTCTGACAGACTGTCAGATATCCATTTCATTACGGCGTAGGGTGTTTGCGCGTGTTCGACGCGTGCCTCTTAACATTGCACGTCTCAGATTACACTGTGACCAAAGCGGGAATTCTTATTTGTTCACAGGATCTGTATGCATTGCGGTCTCCTCAGATCTCCATACTAGTTTTACACTCCAGAGAGGAGTAACACATTCATAAAGAGCATAAGAGTTTTTTTTTAAATCTACTAATTTTAATAGGGTGCATCAATAGACTGAATAGGTATTTATTTTAACATCAAAATAATGAAACTTTATTTAATTCCACATAAATGCAAACAGAATGTTGTACACGTATCAGGTACAACTACAGCAAAACTTTAATTTAAAAAATTCTATTTTAATTTTATAGACCTCCCCCAACGGGGAAAAGCCTCTTTCAAGGAACTCCACAATTCCCTATATTTTCCTGTCTCCAGCTGCCTTTCACCAATTTTGACACTTGATTTTTGTTAGCGCTTGGAATGTTACCCTTTAAACTATTCCCACTCATAGCCATTAGGGCAATACACTATTGCTACTCAATATTCGTTGACAATGATATGCAGTACGTACAAAACTTTCAATAAGTAACTACCAATAATTAGAAACTTAAGACAAGTAAGATAAAACTTCTTGCATCTTCTGTTCTATCAAGGTCCTATTCTAACTGTAATTAGTCTGTAAATATATTGATTACAGAGTTTTAGTATTCAGTACCATATGATATCCCTCAATAATTTATCAACCACTATTCAATTAAGTTCGTGAGCCATGATCGCTGACATCAGTCTAATTGTGCCTCCAAAAGACAATGTTATTGCCAACAGTTTGCTTGACGTTTGATCGGACCCACCCTAGAACAAACCGCGTTACGCAAACACGCTTTGTAAACAGGGGCTAAGTAAATAAATAAAAATCACACGGAAAATAATCATACTAAATAAAAAACTGTTAAAATAGTAGCAACATTTGTCAAATTACAACGTTATTTTTAATAGAACTAAATACATGTTTTATCGATTGGATTGTCTTTTTAAATAATCCCATAAAAACGAATAAAAGAAAAGACTCAGAATAAAAGCCAGTAATCTCCAGTAATCATGTCTTAACAAATAGAAATGTCAAAATATATCTGGCGGGCTTGCTTTATTGAATCCCAGATTGGGGCTCGTATTGCAATCAAACGACTAATGCTAGTGGGGCCACATTTTGTTTCCCCTAACTCCCGTGTACCGGTAATGCACTGAAATCGATTAATTATCCTTTTATTGGTATTTTATTGCCGCAGCGAGCTATTTCATTGTCTATTAACGGTATTTCTGAAAGATACGACAATATGGAGCGATAGAAAATATTCACAGACAAGGTAAACTAATTCTTTCAATTAAACAATTACCAAGTACTGACTGACTGAAGTTATGTCATAAAAATTATAAGCTAGTTACAGTTAAAAATAAATGTAAAGAAACCGCGCCCTAAGTAAGCCAGTTGATGCCAAATATATAAAAATTCCTTTGTATTATAAAAACTAAAAAAAAAAAACGTTAAAATTTCATGACTGCCACGCCAAATGACCAACACTTTTAATCGTCTATAGCGTCATAATTGGAATACAAATTTCTCTTTAGCCGGTGGAGCCCCACGATCGGGGAGGGTCGTGATTTGGCCTTTTGTGTGTAACGCATTAACTCCTTCTAGCCTCTACTAACCCTCAGTGGTGCACAAATAAGTGTGATGGAATAAAATACATATTACCGTGTAGCAAGGTCTATTTTCATTTGCTTTCACGCATGATTGGCGATTTTGGATTTAAGGCTATCGTAATAAGAACTGTTTCTAGTTTCTAAAAAAAAAACACCTTTCACGAAGAGTTACACGCGACATAAGAAAATAGACCGCATAGCAAGGGTAATAGCGGTTGTTCTTGCGTTACTTTATATTTGAGTTACTAAAAGATTAGTGTTGATAATGGGTTCGTAATTACAGTAGAAAGGCGGACATTACGAGGTTCATTTGGCGAGCAGAGATCGTTCGAAGGGGTTCGAAGTGCTCCGGGAATTAGCCTCGCAATGATTTCGTTACAACAAACACCATACGTGACTCGGGAGTCCTCTTTGAGACCACTTTCCTTGATCCAGGCAATTAAAGCGGAATCTCGGTTAGTGTTAAGTACCGAAGCCCTATTGAACAGATTGGTATTGTCAAGAGGTGATTTCAATTTGTAATGCTTTCGTAGTTATATTATAGTTTAAATAACAGTAGCGCCTAATAGCTTCAGCGTGCTTCTCTCACCTCTGAGCTGGTAGCATCGGTCCCCGGATGTGCGCTAATAAACTTTCTCTCTATGTCGGCATCTAATACTCGTATGGAGAAAGAAAATATTGTAAGGAACCCGGCATGTCTCAAATCCAAAAATCAACGGCATGTGCCGGTCAGCAGGCTGTCTATGATTAAAAAAAAAATATATAGGTAATTGAAGTTAGTTCTCCGATTTAAGTAGAAATATTAAGAAATCAAATTAATAAATATGAAAACAGTAGTGTAATTAGATACGATATTAAAATTAATTAATATTTGTATTATAAAATTTTTGGCGTAAATTTTTCAAACATTAATTTTCTCTTAATCCTTAATTCGATCGAAATTAATCTCCCATCAAAACCTCTTAAGAAAGCTTTAAATAACTGCAGTTGTAAAATAACTCTCAGATGTCCAGAAATGTCCTATTCAGCCAATATAGTGGCACAATAAATTTCATATGAGGGTGTTGTGTTTGCTGTAAGAATGTATTGTTGACCAAGCAGGGAGGCGATGGAGCGTTCTCCCAACTCCACGGGGGCTCACTAGAACTACAGAGAATAAAGTACATCGTATCTCAACAAACAGTTTGAAGATAAAACGATCTTCATACACATTATATTTATTTCATGAACGTACCATTTTTATACGATAAATAGTGTATTTCTTTAAATTATTATTATTGCTTACATTAATAATTAATTAATTAAAAGTACAGAAATAAATGTAAAGGGTTTAACCTTGTGGTGAAGTGCTACATTTCAGTTCAAATTCAAATAGGCTTTGATATTCCTATACAGGAGCTATAAGTACCATTACACGGGTAAAGGTCTTTCATTCCCTTTCGGACCTTATTCCTATTAAAAAAAAATTTATACAAATCTATAAGTACTGTTTAACTCAACACAGTAGTCTCTATAATTGACCTAATCGCACAACTAATAAACGAATCAAAGTATTAATACAACGACTGTCAGATGATTTTGTCAAAATTTCTACGACAACTGATGCAATATCGAATTATACCACCCTTAAATGAGAAAAACAATCATATAAACGAATAAATCGGTAGCAGAACTGAGCTCGTCCCATCAATTTGGAATCGAAATGGAAAATGTAATCACTTTGTCGACTCTATACATGTACCTACAGTGTATACGTGATAGGTATATTATTTAAACATAACGATTTCATTGCATATGTATGAAAATTTTCGTTTTAAATAAAAAGTAACTTCGTTGGCTTTGAATGGTCTGAACTTAAAACAGGAGTAATCTGGGAACAATTATATAAACATGCTGATGGTCAAACACAGTTTGGTCTGAAAACTTTATGTACATAGTTTCTTTATGCTTAAAATGTCAAATTGTCTTTTCAAAAGATTACGCTGCTTTGCAATTATTTTTGAAAGGCACCAATCACAAAGCGATGCAAATGGATTAGAATACGTTTCCGCGCCATTAAATCTGTATCAGACGTCAAGAGAGCCAATCATTTCAAATTGTAGCCTCGTGCCTTTTGTCCGCTTATAAATATAATCACTGCGTCCGGGTAGTCAATGTCAGGGGTAATCAGACTCCTTAGCTTCGTCCTTATATTTTATACGAAAACAATAGGTTTAAATTTATTAAAAGTGGGTACATTTGCCTTTGGCAAAAATTAAAAATCTGTTTTTTTCAGTTTCCTATTAAAATCAACTTACTACTTGCTTTATAAAAACATTGTAGAATAGTAGTCGACCCATATCTTACAAATTGATTCTTATCTGATCTATAAATAGATATTTACCTTATAAACCCTCTCATATAAAAGCTCTACTTTTAATACTGTTGATAGGGGGAAAATTTTTTAACGCTTTAGCCACTGTTCTGACCTTAGAACATAAATTTGCTCAATATAACTACTAATAGTCCATATTAAAACTTGACGGGAATCAATTAATCCAAATAAAGTTTTGTTTGTAAAATTATAAATAGTTTCTTAATAATCTTTAGTTAAAATTAACCCGACAATCGGTCCCTGGCGGGTCATTTATCATAATCATCAAGATTACATCGGGCCGCACCCTAACACTGTGTAAACCCCTGCTTTAACTTTTATTCAAACAAGTCATGCACTTCGGTTTTGATTTCTCACATATGATTTCTAATAGATATGCTGCTATCAGGCACTTGTCTGTAAAAAGTAATGGATCCCGTTGAGGGTGTTTTGCGTAGGCGGTTAATAGGGTTCATAACTTCTAAAAATCTAGGTGTTCATTTGTTTAAAAACGCACAGAATTATCAATAGAAATAAACAATATAGGTAGTTAAAATACGGCTGAATGGCGGAGTACAAAACATTTAACATCTGAGCGGAGCTTTTTCTATATATACCTACGTCATGTAATGAAATCCTATGAATTTACAACATTATCGAGGAAAATATTGTTTAGTTAAATATCAAAGAAGTATGAAAGAAATTCCATGCACGAACACAACTTGCGTGAAAAAGTTACGTGTTTAAATTAAGAGAGGTAGCGATTAACCGACTTCAGAAAAACCGAAGGAGTAATCAATGAATGCGCCAAACTTTGCAAAACTTAGATTAATATAAATTAAACAAGTATCGTAAATTATTCAAATCTGTTGTAAATAAGAAATATTCTTAATACTATTTAGTGCGTTATGGAGTCGGTTCTATTAAAACAAATGAATGTATTTCATATGATATTATACTCATACGTAACCGATGAAATGGTTTTAATCAATGGCAATCTTAAAACATGGGTTTAACTGTCGAGTTACTTCGGCTGTATGAGATGCTGTGCTAACCCTATGAGGCATTAATTGAGGCAGCAAAAATACGCATAAACTTCACTTTTTTTCATGAGATCTTGTGACTTGCGCCACATTATTGTGTCAAAGTTTAAATTCCTTTTCTTTTGTATTATGTTAATTTCAATGTCAATGCTAAAAAGTTATGAACATGTTTACAGGAAATGTTTACTTTCACTTTGCAGTATTGCATACTTAGCAAATTGTTCTCGATTTCGATAAAAGATATCACATTTATTAACAAAATTTGTCTATAAAGGTATTATTATTTGGGTGTGCATGGTAGTGTTTCAAAATAAAAGATAATAAGGAAGTTAATGACTTACTTGACTTTATTTACTATAGTACTATGCCCTATATGTGGGGCAGAAGCTTTGGTCGTATAATTTATTCTAATTATGTAAACTTACTAAAATAATCAAAGAGGTGTGAAAGGTCTTGCCAAAAAACTTAAAATTCACGCGGCAAATTGTTTTTTTTTTTTATTTAAGTTAGTTTGCGTTTAGTACATATATATCTATAATATTCAAATTATTAAAAATACTATTGTTAAATTTAAAATGGAAATAGGTCTTTAAAATGTATAGCATTTATATTTATTAAGTACGAGAACAAAGCTCTCTTTAATATCAACTTGAAACTACTTCTGTCCCTAATTTTATAAGATTTTATAGCACATTTTGTGTTAGTCATGGTTCCAGTTTTAGTCACAGTACTGTGCTTTACAACCCACGACTTCACAAGTGTCATTAACAATTACTATTTTATTTTATATCAGTAACAATAGCGACCCTGGTTAGGGGCTCTTTTGTCTTTAATTTAGTACAATGACAGCTGAATTCAAAAGTGTTTTAGCGTAGTTTTTCGTTAGTCAGAGACGTTTGAGATACATTCATACAGGGTACTTTTTATAGTAGATAAGATATAGAAAATTACATATAATGTATTGGATACTATTAAATATTTAGATGAATGGTAGTAAATAAAATAAATCTATACAGATTTGCTTTCAAAATTGACTTCTTTGTTTTAATTTCAATAAAGAAGAAACAAATAGTTCCTAATTCTAATGTCAACAACTTAATAGACTTTGACATACGAAAGTCATACTTATGCGCTAAGGAAGATTCACAAACGAGACTGAGCTTGACCTGCGACTCCAATATATTAAAGTTCAATCAGTTTTTACATACGGGAGTCACAATTTGCGCCTAAGTCCCATCTACGAATCTGAGGTGTTGTTAATCGCATAGACATAAGTTTTTTTTTTGGATTTGCCGTAAATTGCCAAAAACAAATGACACATAAAATAAAATACGTTTATTTTGGAACATAACATCATCATGGTATATTTAAAAATAAAAACGGAAGCGTTTTTATTTTTAAAGAGTTTTGTTGTTTTAAATAATTTACATAATTAAATATAAAATGTTTATCATTACTGAATCTCAGAGAATCTTTCATAGTGTTCTATGTTGGTCTAGTTTTGCGACAAACAGTATGAACCCCATACTATCTATGCTAATTTAGCAGGCTACACGTACGGGTCGATCTCATTACGAGTGTTTAAAATGCAATCTATGCACTGTATCTGACTTTTTTCGGCCCGTGTTGGTAGTTAGTTGTCAAGGAAACTACTATCTGTGGTCTATGTGGCAGAGTGATATATTAATGGCAAAATTAGATTTTACCATGCCCTGTATTATGTATGAGCAGTGTTGGCCTAGTGCCTTCAGCGTATGAGACTCATTCCTGAAATTGTATACAAAGTACTATCTATGTGCTATTTAACACTCGCTCTTAGACCCAAAGTATTTGACATCAGGCACAGAATACTGATTTACTAGAATGTAGTCTTTTAGAAAAAAAATATATCTCGAAATAGATACAGAAATTTGTGGCCCAGTCTTTTAAAAAATTGTACCGCCGGTAATGTAGGCTATCATTAGTTAAGTGCATATATTTTAGTTAATCATTAGGCGTAAACAAAATGTTAACAATCATCGAACACTTGAAGCCAATATGAGCCCTTTAGTTTTTACCACATTCAATTGTAAATTATTTTATCATTCTCGTTTCGAGAAATAGATCCCTTTTAGGTTAGGTTAGGTTATTTATCTCAAAGCGGCTGCCCTAGCCAGATTCTATTCAGGCTAAAAGCAGATAGTAGAAGTAGGGGTTTTGACCCCCATCCTGAACACATAAAGAGTTGGAGACGAGAAGCCCCATCGTCCTTCAGAAATGGATGGATGAGTTACAAGATCACAGGGCAGGAGTCTGGACAATTACATCTATACGTCCAGTGCTCAACTTGTCGGTAAATAGAAGTGGGGGGGCACTTTCTTACCGACCCGTTCGGGTTCTCACAGGCCACGGATGTTTCGGTGGATACTTTCAAAGGTTTGCCAGGAGGGAGGCATCCCTCTTTTGTCACCAGTGTGGTTTCGCAGACGACATAGCGCAACACACTTTAGAGGTTTTTCCGGAGCTCTGAACGTAGCTTACTAACCACCACCTTCGGTTTGAATCTGTCCCTTACAGTGAAAGTTGTGGTGGAGTCTGACAGTGACGGCCCGTGGAACACTTTCAAAGCGTTCAGAAGAGAATGCGGAAAGGTTTCGGGAGTGTAACCCAGACGCCGACCAGCAATGCAAAAAATCGCCTGGAAGACGACGACGTGATTACGCACGTACTCCACTGTGTCCTTCGCACTGGATTGGGCAACTCTGACGCTCATGACGGAGACACGGATTAAGGGAAGCTGTTACGTCGCCTCCTGAACATAGCGAACAGATCGGGCTGTTTGGTTTTAGTGGATAGGTGTCCATTGCACCATACGGACTGAACCCCACACTCCCCGCGTCACTTTTAAATCGTTACCCTGAGGCGGGGGTCAGTAAATTGATTTCCCAACAATAAAAAAAGACTAGATTATTTTTGTTAATTTATAAATGTTTTATGAATTATGTTTTATTTACACTAGCTTGCCAACGTTCGGCACATTGATAAACACTTATCGGCATACCACGCATACACAAATGAAGTGATTTCAATCATATTTATGTATTGCAGATCCATATCAGATGTTTGGACCCACCAGCAGTCGTCTTGCTAATTCAGGTACGCTAATTGTTTATAAATTATAATAATTTATTTTACTAAGGGTGGTCAATAAAAGACACTTCCATATTACAGTCGCTCACAACGTTAATAATATAAAAAAAAATATCCTACAACTTAAACTTTAATGCTCTTACTTATCTGTATCTTGAAGTATGTCAAGTTTTTAAGTTTCAAAATGTATGATATCTTCATGAAAAAATTAAAACCAAAGATAACAATATTTATTTCGTAAAAATAACGAATAATACATATAATCGTATTTAACAAAAACATTGCCACAATTATTAACATATGTATTGATCTGTATTATTATTTTCGTTTCAAGTTTCCCATAGTATGGGGCAGGATATGAATCAGGTGGCTAATTAAAATGATTCTGGCCCCACATAGGTGAAAGTGATAAAGTCAAGAGTAAGCGGGTGACTGTGAGAACAGGGGTTTGGGTTAACACGCAAAATCGCGATAACAGCCCCTGTTCGACTTAACATTTGATTGGAGATATCACGGAATGTATTGTTAAGTGGCCAATATATAACAAATATATATAAATAAAATTACAGCAAATTGAAACAAAGATCTATTATTTTTTATATAGAACAGGGGGCAAACTGGCAGGAGGCTCACCTGATGTTACGTGATACCGCCGCCCATGGACACTCGATACTTCTTTTACCGACCCAATTCAACTTAGGGTCATTCAAGAAAATAGCGTACCAAATCTTAAAAGGCCGGCAAGGCACGCGCCAGCCCTCGGGCAGTGAGAGTGTCTATAGGCGCCGGTATCACTTAACATCAGGTGAGCCTCCTGCCCGTTTGCCTCTGTTGTATAAAAAAAGACACCATATAAATAGACTCTTGAAAGAAAACATAAACGCAAACCTTCCCAATGGCCTAAAAGTTTATAACTATAATATTACACATCTATAGAGCCTTTTATTTAATGAGACAAAAAACTTTTAAATTAAGTATTGAGATTTAAATAAAACAACATAAAAGGTTACAATTGCTAAATAAATGTTAAGGTTTTAAAATAAAAATCAAGTTTATTTAGTAAATTCTAAGGTATAATTTAGCGTGATTGAACATGACGTAGGCCGGAGTCGGGGTGTTGTAATTTCAGTGAGACAATTAAAAGCACGTGCCACCGCTGGGTGTAATTGCTTTCTGCTTTTTACGGGCATAGGCCAACTCACCTGTCTTTAACCATATTAACTTTATACTCCGAGGGCTAAAAGACGTTAATTATAGTACGCAGGATAAGGAAACGAAAAACATTTGTTTATTGATACAGAACAAACGCTTAAAGCTTACTGTTTAACGAGGATTAGGCGACTGTTATCAATATGCCAATATTGCATTGAAGTCTTGTGAATTTTTGAAAATTTTTGAAAAATAATAATTATTTTATTTATGTACTTAATTATTATTTATTATTTTCACTTTATCTTATCGCTAAATAATGGTTACCCCAAATTAAAATGTAATGACAAAATGTATTAGATATTAAAAAAAACATGAATTATACAAAATAAGAAAAAGGTATTATTCTCTAACATAAGTATTGTATGTCCACATGTCTTTCACAAGTGGTATATATGAATCCCTGAAAGCATGTCAGTATATTGGGCGGCTATGTTACAACACGCACGACTTAAGCTAAACGCAATCGTCTAGAATGCGAACCAAGTACTGTCCTAAAGAAAAGTTATAAATAATAAAGGTTATATAACAAGGAATCCGCGTAGTGAACAGACGTTTACCTCCGCTTCAATAGCATTTTAACCCACAAGGCAATTTAGTTGTTCCTGTATTCCCAAAGATCCAGGACTAAAAGTATTAAAGACATATCAAAAATTCTTTAATTATTTAATTGTATATATGTTAAGTATTCTCTATACTGTTAACATATGCGAAATTATAAATTAAAAAAATTATAAAGTCAATAACTAGAAATAAAATTAAAATCGCTGATCAAAATTTCGTGACGACTGTACTTCACGAAAAAGCCGAGTTCACACGAGCGTGGCATCTCGGTGATTTATACCGTGATCGATTATGTTAGTCACAACGTTTTCTCTCGCATCTCGCTTCGGTTGATGCATTGTCTGTTGTGCCCCATCGATTTTATGACTCGCAATTAATGATCGTTTGGGATTTACGACAAAATGCCAATTAATATCCCGTAAGTACACAAACTATTACTAAATTATTATAAAATTACTAAGCCTATTGTTAGGCAATTGAATGTAATGTAAATAAAACGTCTTTTTTAGCAACTAATAAACAGTTCTGATCTTACTTTATTTGCTCGAATTTTGATTTATTATACTAGTGTGCAATGGTATTTACTTTAACTGGGCATTACATTATTGTCCCAAAGGCTTTTTAAATGTTCACCATTCACGTGGTGTGGAAAAAGAAAACAGGCAGTTTTGTGGTAGAAGCCTTCGATTTTCAGCTCTGGCGTGTTCATTGGGCTTAATTAGTTGAAAAAGAAAGTTTTAAACTTTTGATTGTCTTCCATTTTATTAGATAATAATATTACCTGATGGTAAGACTTTAATATTTTGTAAAGTTTCAATATTTACTTTACTAGTATCTATAAGATTTGACAAGGTGATATATTGTTTGATACTACAAGGATCTCCATTTCTATTTCCTTAGAACCTATTTAGGTTAGGTCCTAGGGACCTTCACGCTTCGGCTAGTCAGTAGAGCGAGATGGGTCGAGGTTACTTCCTTTGGATTAGAGGAACTGTTCACCATCCTTTCCCAGCGTGCCCATACACAACTTTGCCAAAAGCAATCGATGAGTATCGATTCATCTCTCTTTTTCTGTTCATTGTATAAGAAGTATTTTCGAATTTCTATAAAATCTTCAAAAAAACATGTTGGAAATATCTTTTACAAAAAATTTTACTAAATTCCAAACGTAAAAAATATAACACCTCGTACGTGTTGAATTATGGTTATTGTTTTGCAAGTACTAATGATAAAAGGGCGTTCCGAAAGTAAAATGGCAGCCCAATACTTATAATCGAATGTCGTGTCATGTAGTCGCTTTATCCCTAATCGATTCAAGGAACTATTATTTATTTGAAAGGCGCAATGCCGGGCGCGGTATAACGTGGCATAACTACCGTTTTATGACTGCGTAATGATAGGGTTGGTGATAGTAAAATCTTTAGATAGTGTTCAAGTCGTTAACTCTATTGTCTGTATAACTTTATTATTGTTATAGATTTATTTAATATCAAATATTATATTATTAGATAATATGTCTAAAATAATCTTAATACCAAGTAAAATATAAATCTAGCACGTTTTAAATTTCGAATATTCCATAAATACCCTTCTAATGCAATAAGATTCTTATTATAACGTAAATCAAACACAAACCAATTTTAATTCGGCTTGTATATTTTCAGGCTCAGGACAAATTCAGTTATGGCAATTTCTTCTTGAACTACTCAGTGACTCGAGCAATGCAGGCTGCATCACTTGGGAAGGCACAAATGGAGAGTTTAAACTAACAGATCCAGATGAAGTGGCGCGGCGATGGGGTGAACGGAAGTCCAAACCAAACATGAACTACGATAAACTGAGTCGAGCCCTAAGGTAACATTAGCAATGCGGTCTTCACAGCCTTTGCGATTTAATGGGTACCCATGTATGTGTGCAATGCTGCGACGTAAAACATTTGCATTTATAATTACTTTCTTGTGTTTGTTCGTATATGTACGTTTTTTAATAAAATATTTATGTACAGATATTACTACGACAAGAACATAATGACGAAGGTTCACGGCAAGCGGTACGCATACAAGTTTGACTTCCAAGGGTTAGCAGCTGCAACCCAGCCGGCGGCCACAGACCAGGCGTACAAATACCAGAGCGACCTATTTATGAGCTCATATCATCATTCGGCGAAGTTATCTTCCTTCATGGCACCACATGCAGCGATGCCAACGTCAACAGGTAATTATATCACAACAGTCAAGCATTTGAGCGAAGTGTATATTTTTTCAAAAGATTTATAATAAATAACTGTGATGTATTCAAATTTAAATTTTTAATCATTGTAATATTAAATTCGCAGATACTCTCATTAAATTTCGTTGTGGTCATAACAAATAAGTTTATAACACGTTTATTTCCTAACAAAGATGTTGTTTTTTTCTGCCACTGGGACATTTTAATATAATGCACCCTTCAAATGCAGCCGGGTGTAATCTGCATTTGGTGCTAATACCCGAACATTCACTGGCACAAATATTAGCACGCTCCTCGAAACAGCTTGTCATCGCCACGAGTTTGGCTTTACGTACTTGACTTAATGGAATAAATATTTTGACTGCCGATGTAGTCTATTTAAAAGTATATTTTAAATTGTATACGTACGCTGAATAAAAATTTATATAACAGTTAAATAATTTTATACAATAGGTATTAGACTCGTAAGTATTCTGGCAAATTTTTAAATTACATCAAATTACTGTATAAATCTTTTGGAAAGATGCACATTATATTGTTTGCTATTGCGATGCGTCTTCTGCGAATATTCGTTGTGATTTATTTTAGCAGGTGATTAAATACTGGAGGCATATATACATTGCATTACTATATGTCTGTTAACTTTAACAGGAACTTACGACGACATTTATATGTACTTTAAATTTGTAAACTTAATACTATAAACTTAAGCGACTAAATATAAATTATAGCAAATTTCTTTGTTATATATACATGAAAGATACGAATTCATATAACAACGGTATGAGCCAAACGCATTGAAAATACTACTTGCGTGTCTAAGTGAGCTCGTTCACTAACTCATTTTAGCCTTTGTTCCAGCGTCAATATTTCCATCAGCATCTTGGAGTAATTGGGGCGGTGGTGGCAGCAACCTCTACTCGCCACATTCAATGGCTCCTCCCCACGTCGCATCGCATCTGGGGACATATCCACATTACGCATGACCATCTTTCTGAACAGACATATACGACCTATCCAACCAGTATTAAGCAATGATAAACTGTTACTTTAAAGTTCAACGGTTGTGTTATAAAGTTATATTGAATCATATATTTCTGTATAATTTTTCCGATAAAAAATAACATAGCTATACTCCTATTGGTACTTAAAATATTCGTCTGTTCAGATAATGCCACTGAGTATAGTTACTTTTGATCGAGGGAGTTGAGATCGAGTTGGACGCGGTGCCGACGGTAAATTGTCCATGCGAGGGTAGATTTTAACTTTAAACCGAAACCATGCTGTCGTAAAAGGGTTTGTCTGAAAAAGTAATCGATCTCAATGAATTATTTTTTACTTATTAACGCCAAATTAAACTTTAATAAGAACCTTATTAGGAGTGACCGACTTCGATGGCATTGCCATTTAAGTAGAATCCAAATCGAGACGTTGATATTTTTTTGTATGGAATTATAATTTTGAGGTATGAAGTCAGTAACACATACTTTGCTGTTATTTTATTTATGAATATATTCAACTCAAAGATTTATTTATGTTGGTTTATTTATTTATTTATATTTAAAAGTTAGGCAATCGCAAGACTAGTCTTTTTATCAAAATTTTGTAAATAAATAATAAATACCTACTCATAAACATTAAGTAGAGGTATTATTTATGTAGGTTATTGAAATAATTAGTTGTAACAATCCTATAATCAAATTAATATAATACTTAAAAATTGGTAAAGGCATATTTATTTATTTTAACAATAAATGTGGGTTATTTATAGGTTATTTTAAATAAAGCTTTCTCATTTGCATCAAGTTTATATCTTCATTTATGGGAATGAAAATGTTTAGTGTAAATAGATAAAAATTAGTTATGTTACAAAGTGCAATCATAATACATTTAGTAAATAGTTATATGATTTATGTACGTAACTTGTGTATATACATATGTATATCAAAAAATGTAAAAGGTCCTGTGCGCGTAGGTATATTTAAAATGAAGTAAAGAACTGATTGTTTTTTAGTTTGTTTTCCTACAGAAAATTAAAATGAGTTTTTCTGTCTGACAACACACGTAGCACAGAGGACAAAACAAAACGGTATTCATAAATATAATCCAGTTAAAACCGTTTTTCTTAGTTTAACAAAAGATATTGCCTTATTTAGGGGGCGTTCCGTCTTACGTTGTTGTGGCGGCCGGATTTTTATTCTCCATAAAATACAATGCAATTTAGTATAAGTATAAAATATACCAAAGACTAAAACTATATATGGTGTAACCTTATGAAATTATTTTCATCACAATCTTATCTGTCGCAAGCGTATAGTTTTTATACGAAAGAGCCTCGTAACTCTGTAGAGCTCGTGTTGCGTTTTACACTACACACCACTTTATTATCTGTGATTGCTGAACATTATCGTGGGGTATTATTTTTAGGACAGAATATAGTATTTGAAATATAAATCATTTTAATATAAAGCATGCAATATAAAAGGATCCGGGAACATGTTATAATTTGTGCTCGTTATAAGTATATAACAGCGTCGCCTAGAGGCTAGGGAGGAATAGAAAGAATCTCCGTAAAAAACCTCTCTTAGCTGCCAAGAGAGGTTTAAATTGTGAATGCCAATATTTTATGGAAATAGAGAATGCTCCATAATATCTCCATAATATATAAAATAGATCTTGCATCCGAAACATGGGCAGAGAATGTGGTGTATACTGGGATCTAGGCGTGCTAAAAAAATCTGTATTATTAATTTAAAGTAATATCCTAATCAAGGTTTTATAAGAAACGATATTTTACTGCAGTTGCAAATACCCAGAATCTTTACTAAATTGTTTAAAGCTTGTATTAAAAATAAAAATAAACGTAACAGAATTACCATATTTTTTTTTGTTTACTATTAATAAAAGAATTATTTTACTAAAATTACGTTCATATCATTCGAAAATATTTATATAATTAGTTTAATTCTAATTAATAGTTACCTTTCTTGTGATGATAGTGTTCCGTAAAATATTTGTTCTTTGCAATGATTACTATCCATTCTACTAGACATGTTCTGTAAAAATCGCGTATTTTAACCAAATTTCTATATGAAAAAAGAACGCAATTTTGAGCACTATTACTAGTTTAGTAGAGTAGATATCATCATTCAAATTATTTTTATGAAGTGTTTTATTTAAATGCATGTGTCTAATATACATTATAATTAGCCGTAGAATCATTGTATAGATGTTATAATTGTACTTGCGAAATAAAGAGAATTGAAAATATTGTTACATTTATTTATGCTAGTGAAAAATTTTAATTATGTAATTATCCCGTATGGTGAAACACGTTCCTGCTCCTATTTTACTGACATTTTTTTAAACCGACACTTTTAGCGTGGGAAATTGCTGTTATGCATTCCATCCACGCAGACTCAGGTACAGTACCCTACGCACTAAAACCTCTCGGTGCCATTTCCTCTCTGTTGGATGGAGCGGGTCACAACAAAGCCTTATCGCCGCACTCCCTCTAACAAATGCTAGCCGTAGAGTACCTAAATATGAATTATTTCGCCTATACTTAGGCAATAGCGACCTTTATCGGCTAAATTACGTAAGGGGGCATTCGTTTCTGGTATTATGAAAGAAAAAAGATTTTCGAGTAAACGTAGTTATTTTGTACGGTTTAAACGTTAACCGTAACTTAAGCATGACCTTGAAAAAGAATAAAAATATTTTTCTTTCAACCCAAATCAGTATAGTTGTTCCCAGCGTCCCCTATTGAACCCACACGCGAATATTTTACCTACTATTAAAGACAATTTATTAAACTAGAACCAACTTTGCTACTTAAAATACAACGAAGTTACATTCAAATAGAGTAGATGGCGCTATCCGCATGAAATAAATTTTAATGGACATTCAGTTCATTTTGCTTGTTTCTGCATAATTATATACTTTCTAATAAATATCATTGATTTAATTTGTACACATTTTTTTTGAAAATGTAAAGCTATTTTTTGTACACTTTATAAAACAGAAAATACTCGAATTAGGTAACTTTTTTTATTTACCACAGTCGTCAGTCAGTTTCGACTAAAAATACCTTCCTTTTTAACTTTTAAAAATAGTATCTTTTTATGATGAAAAATAATTAAAATATTCCTTAGCATTGAAAAATGAAGATTATCATTCCATTCCTTAAGACAAACCCTCAAGGGTCCAACCCGAGGCCGCAGTAGCCGATGATGGGGAGCCTCCGGCTCCTACATTTGAATGCGCGTGGCCTCGCTGGTAAGGTCACATATCTAAAACACGTACTCAGCTCTCAGACACTCTAGACGCCACATCTAGACTTCGTATGCCGGGTTACGAAGTCTACCGCCAGCACCGTGTCTACGCCCGTGGTTACGCATACCTACCGTGGCCTGGCGGTCATGGTGAGACGTTGGAGCAGCTCGCGGGTCGCCCCACCGGATTCTTCGCGGTCTACGCGCCGCCCAGTACACCAATAGCTGATGAATATCGTTACATGCAGAGAAATATATTTTTTGCTGCAAAGTTACGTATCAAACTTGTGACAACAATAGGTTTTGCCTATATTTAGGCAATAAGGAGATTTAACGGCCAAATTATGGAAAGAGGCATTCGTTTATGAAAGAAAAATGTTTTCGTCGCGATTAATTCTCTTTTATGTATGTTTTCTAGTCACATCATGGTTATTTACCCAGTACAGTTTAAATGTTTGTAATCATTAAATGCGATCGCTGATAGACTTTGATCTGCGTTTAATTGAATGTTGCTTACGTTAAAAAATCTCTTGTCGTTATAAAACTCTAAAAAGTTTTATTTGCTTCAAAGTTCCATTTTAGAAAATAATGTCAATTTCGAAAATCTTATGTTCATAACTATAAGTTACCATTGTTGTTACAGATTATTTAAGACATAATCGTCATTTTGGTGGTTAAACGATCAACATATAGAATTTTTCTTAATGCATTATCTCCGTCATATCATAAAAGGAGGGGGTCGTGGGCGCGCTCTCTTGAAAATGGTTCCAACAAGTCAAGCACCTATAAGATCTATAATAAGAATGCATCACGATGAATATACAAAGCCATTTGATAATCTACCTTTCTCTGCTCCTAACAGGTTGTTTTCTTTAAAATAAGTGAATTTAGATATTTTTTTTAGATATATACTATGCTTACAACATTCCAAATAAAATAATCCATCTCTGAATTATTTTTTCTAAAAGGTCAAGTGATGCACAATTTTATGTAGTATTAATAAAATTATAAAGTTACAAGCTACAACAATCAATTTTAATAATAAATTTACTTTCAGATATGTCTTTACAGCAGTATTCTGTGTCTTATTTGGAGTAGGATGGTGGGCTCCATTTGCTATTGTTTGGTATGCTATGGCAAAGCGTACAATGTGATGTAAAATTAATTTCCACAATAAAAATAAATATAATACTAAATCTTTCAAACTTTTCCTTTTCTTAATCACATCGACACAAAAATTATACATATAATGCTGCAATTATTAAGTTTAATGATAAGTCTGATTCAAACAAGAATATGTCTCATGGGATAAAATAGTAACTTTTTTTGATAATTATCATACAACATATATACAATAGATAAGAAATTTAAAAGTAAATATTATTTTTCTATAAATGCTAGAATTATTATGGGTCCATTAGAGATGTACCAGGTGGTATCATTCATCATGCTTTGACATATACAATACCATTTCAAAACATTAAATATTTAACCCTAAGCCTGTATTAAGCATAATATCAGGTAAGTATATTATTAGTAGCAAAGTAATACAATAAAACAAGGATATTTCAATAAACTACATTTATTTTGACTATTTCATTACATTCATGGCCAAGATGGAGCATCACCTTCTTTAACATTCCCACCAAAAAGAGCAGATTTGTCCCTAAAATTTGTCATTCTTAGTGTTTCCTGGTCATCTATATACTTTCCAATGAAAAAGCCTGTTAATGGCACAGCAAACCACATGTAGCGGCTAGTGATTCCAAAGATGGCCATATTACTGTTTTTTTGATAGAGCCTTCCAGTTCCTGGTGTGATTCCAGTCAAGCCAAATAAATGTTGCAGTTAGTGTAGGGAAAGTTACGCTTACTAGGTTTCTACGCAGAAACCTAAGTATCGCCATAAACCTAGAAATAAAAAAACTTAGTACATACCACTACTATGGAAAAACAATATTGGCCTTAGCATCTAAGAACTAAGTTTTGTCGAATGGCAATAGCGTCACTAGCTTTAAAAGTAATCAAATGGCAGAAAAACCTTGTAAAGAAGTATATAACCTATGAGAAGGTCTAAGGTGTTACATAACAAAGTCACAAACCAAGATTGACGAAAACGTACTTTTAATTTCTCCCTTTATATCAAATTCGATGACAATACAAATTCATTGTGAAATAGTCACGTTAAAATATTAAAAAAACATTTAGATTCCAGTGAATGCAGACATATTTAAAAATATACTATATATACTGCCAATTGAACATACAAACATACCTAACTCTTGTGATGGCAATGCTGAATGCAGATTTAAGACTTTCTTCTAGATGTAATTGATATCCACTAGCCAGTAGGTAAATATTAAATACTATATTGGATCGATTTGACTTCTCATTTCTTTTTTCATAGGTACAGATTAGTCACTAAAGGATACAGAATACAGATATTTCATAGTACGACGGATATTCTAATTTCTATACCACGAATTTTAATTCAATTCCTGACATTAGCTACTGTCATTTTGTGAAATAATGATACCACAAAAGTGTAGTGATGTACACAGAGTATTTAAAAGAATAAGTACGCTGTGGACGAAATGGCAGCACAACATCGGATCACGGTTTTAAGACTGCCCCCTTACCATTGCGAGCTGAACCCTATCGAATTGATATCTTCTTCTTCTTCAAGTGCCTCTCCATTACTGGAGGTTTACCGTCAGTTTTCTGAAACGCATCTTGTCCTGCGCCAGATGCCGCAACACTTCCGCATTTGCAATACCCGTCCACTCCCTGACGTTGCGAAGCCATGACTTCTTCCTTTGACCAACACGCCGTTTTCCCTGGATTTTACCCAATCTAATTGATATGGGCACAGGTAAAGGGGCATGTAGCTCAAAATAATAAAACCTTCAAATTGACAGACGTGCAAATTTATTTGAGGAAGGCATTCAAAAAATTACGGCTAACGAATGGTCTAAATGCGTATCCCATGTTGTCAAAGAAGAGGAAAAAATGAGTAGGCTAGCTATGTTAATTGACAATATCACAGACACATTACTAATAAATGTTACAGAAAGTGACGTTGATAGCGATAGCGATGACGGCAACGATTGATAAAATTATACATCTATTTATTTTATTTCTCACGTCTCATGTCTCATTCTCTTCTCATTCTTCATGATTACTAATAAAACACAATTATTTAAGAACACTCTCAAATCCTTAATACAATTAATCGTCATAACTAAATAATCCATTCAGAAATATTTAATTTCCTGATATACTTAGTTTCTATTAAAGGAGTAGTTGTTTACCTATACAACTATATACCAGAGTTATATAGGAGAGATAAATATTCCGTTTCCGTCAATTATTTCGCAACGTCACTATTTCTTACTCGTCATAACGTTGCAACACTGTCAAATCAGGAATCGAATTAAAAGTTCTAGTACTGATATTAATTTACTGGTCGATGAGCTCAGAGCATAGTACGTTGTTTTAATATTGTATTATCTGTGTTCTTTATAGTCTTTATTCTTTCTATTCCATAGACCAATTGTCAAATCTCAGACGATGACGAAATGCCGTCTACGAGGGCCTCCGTAATCGGAAATAAAGTGTACAAAGATGATTTAATGGAGGGAATAGTGCCTCTGCCACACGACTAGAATTTGAAATAAATTACTTACTTAAAATAAAGTGTTTTTTATTGTACTGTAAAGCTACCTACATATCTTGCAATGGCAAAATTAGATTAATTTACACTATAACTATTTGATTATGCGTATAGTTCAACGACAATTCTAGGGCCGCGCGGCCATAAGAAATTTGGTGCGCGACTGTACATGCGCAGACATCGCCACCAGTTTCGGCGAGCGCTCATAACTCGTGGCGTTACCTATAGACCTATGAATACTGTATTACTTGTAGGGTGATGGTAACACTGTACAGTCAATTTATTTTCTTGGATAAATATATCTCATGAACCGTAAGATATCCGCAACTTTTTCAAGCAAAACGCTTTCTTTTGGTGAGTACTATCTACAAGAAAAAATTTGAGCATTCAAATCGACGGTTTATCCGGTGGAAAGTTTATCCTAAGATTTTTTGTCATCATAGATCACTTATCACTCATTTGTGGTTAAGGTTTAGCCTGTGGATCAGTGTGACCAGATTTAGCAGAACTCTGCGATTTCAGCAGAATACAATTCACAGCTTAGCATATTATGTCACAGATTGGAAAAAAATTGCAGTTTTTAGCAGAATTTAGAAAAATATTTGCATAATGCAAACTTAATAAGTTTACTTATATATTTCCAAAAGAAACAATAAAATAGGCGTATAATTTACGCCTACAAAAATATGTTAAAAACAGCACAAAATTCAACTACACTCTATTCAAATATTAAACGGAAAATTAAGAAATTTAGTAAATTTTTCAATAAAAAAAATGATATCTCTAAGTATTAAACCTTTTATTTTATAAAATAGCAGGATTTTATCAGTTTTTAAAATAAGGTTAGCAGATTTTGGCAGATTTTAACCAAGTAGCTAAGCATAATGACAAATTTAAATATGGTCACACTCACACTGCTGGATTTCGTGAAATGTGAATCTGAATTCTGAATTCTGCTCAGGTTATTCGAGTGGTGGCTAAAATTGTAATGAAGTACTTTTTTATTAATTCTATTGGTGATGTTGACTTTAGGATTTTACCTAATATCTGCTAAGGAAAGGTCACTTCATTTAATTTTAGTCATCCCGGGAAAATTTAGAAAGCTTCAAACGTGTTTGAAGCTTTCGTACTGGTATTAATGGAACTATGAACCTGGACTCTTTAACGTTTAGCTTATTACAAATTAATAATCTTGTGGCTAATTTAAATAAGAAGAATTTTAAGCAGACTACTCAAGAGCTAGCACAGGTGAGTAATTGTCATATTGCGAAATTTTCTTTGTTTGACGCCATATTGCCAACTGTGTCCACGGAATGGCGGGAATAGGTGTGAGCCACGATATAGAAAACTGTAAATATTTAATTGTTCTTCATTCCTTTTAATACGTATTGCGAGAAGGACACACCTTTAAGAGGTTTACAGGTATTAGGCATAAGTAATATACAGTTTTCACAATATCAAATCGACTGGTCAAATGTGATATCGTTATTAGTTCTTAACTATATACATATTTTAGAATCTGAGATGCCTTAAATAATATTAAAATGTTATGATTAATATGATTTAAGGCTTTTATTAACATATAACAGTGACAATTTTTATATTCGAAAAATTAAAATATATATAAAATTTATTGTTAACACAAAAATTGAGGGTAAGTGGGAAAGTATAAAAGTGCTAAAATAGAAAGTTTTCAAGCACTAGCATCCTTAGGCATTATAGTACTGGCCCACAAGGGGTGAACAAGACAAAAGTTTCAGACATACCATACATAATTTATTATATGGATTTTAATATCTAAAATAGTGTGTAAATGTTTCTATCTTTTCTTTCTCTCAATACAAGTTAACATGAATATGTATGGTAGAATAGTAGGAATTATAAGTATTAATAATGCACCTCATGTAATTGCTATTGAGACAAGCATTTCGGCCAATAAATAGTTTGGTTTTGTATTAGTTTTTCTTGTAGCAAATATTGGATTTACTATTCTGTAACTAATAATTTTTTTAGTTTCAAAAACTAAATAATTTGTATTGATCGCAATTGGTAGGTATTAAATTTACCTTATACTTAGTTGTGGTCTTTATAGTTAAAATTATAATATTTGATGTGTTTGTTGACAAGATTATTACTATATCACCAAATATGTACCAAATCATCTTTTATTTAACAAGTGACATTTTCCTTGTACCTCAAAAACAATTACCAAGAATGTTCCATCCTTACACAATTTATACTTTATTTTTATATTATGTATTATTTTATTTAAAACATTTATTTTATTTATAACAAATATTTTATGGTACAGATTGTCACCATCCATGGTTTAGAAGCAGAGAACCATGTGCTAAGGAGTTTATTAAGTGAAGCAGTTAAAACTTCGTGGGATAACGAACGTACTGGAATAGCTAATACTGGTCTCCATGCATCCTTACTGGCCCAGCTATTGACTTCTCTTCTGGATCATCCCGCCAAGTCAACAATTATTTGTCGAACTATAGACAACCCTGCTAAGGCACTACAAAAGGTTACATGCTATTTTTATCTTCAATGTAACATAAATTAAATAGCAGCACAAAAAGCATTGCTAAATTTAAACCATCTCTGCAATTTCAATTAAGTTTTAGCTTTGTTTATTAAAGTTTTTGACTAACTTTACATAAAATAACATTCTACCAACTGGAATAAAGTTTCAACTAACTTGTGTCTACTACATGTATTTGAGTCATTTAATGTCTTAAGAATAATATTATTGTCAGCTGGTGATATTTGGAATTGCATTAATAAAAACTGTTTTTAATTATGAAGCATGCTTAAAGTAAAGAAGAATGCCCATATTTTTATATATTTGTGGTTGGAAAGTTGTTTATTGAATAGTCCTGTTTAATATTTTATTACAAAGGAATTTATTTTCTATCTTGTTAATGAATTCAGATTCAAGTACCAGATAATGTTTTCAACTGTTATTATAACAGTTGTACATTGACATTCTGTTCTATATAAACTAAGAGTTTGTTTGTAATCCACAATTATCATAATGAGACATAAACCCTCTCTTCTTATTTTTAGAAAAATCTAAAAGTAATAGTAAATATTAATCTCCATTTGAATTGTAGAAAGTATCAATTTTGTTCCTCTTGTATTAATTAGTTTTACATTCAAATGTAATATTTTCTCTGTATGTTTTGAGTTAATAATATTAGAAGTAAATAAAACAATTATTGCCAAAACTCTTTGTTTTGGGCCTTGCTCCTTGGGCATTGTTCTTTATGTTTGCAGCATTATGTGTTGTCTGTTTGTCCTTTTCTGTTTTTTAACTTTTCAAACTGCCTTACTGAATACAATATTAATAATTATCATTCATATTAAAATAATAAATACTACACTTACATCATAATACAGCATATGTTTTGAAAATGAGTACATTAAACATTTAATTACTTCATACACATAATACAAATATTAAAAAATGCCCTGATGATTACATGGAAACTGTAGTTTAGTGTCTATATGTCAATCTAAATATCTATAATATTTATGAAAAATTCTTGTCATTTGAAATTGAAAAACTTTAAAGAATTATACTATTGTTTGTTAACACAGGTTGAGTCTTGTTGATTAGATACATAATATGATAAAATTCATCTCCAAGCATTCATGCATTTTGCCAAGTTGAGTGTTTAAAAGGCTTACATAGAAAATGTATTACTATTGCTTGCATCATTGTCCATTTTGGCTGAAAAGTATACTTATTTTAACGCCATTATTACATGTTTCTTTATTTTTTTCTTTTAAAACAGTGGGTAGTATGAAAATCATTGATTTTACTTTTTTTCTATATTATGTAGTACTATGTTAAGTGGTGGTTAATTAAGTTGTAAAGAATCATCTTTGAGCAATATCTTTTTAAATGCAGCTAGTCCGCTGGACAGGGACATAACAGGCGACATGCAGATGTAGGTACTTAATTTTTAATACAAAATGAATAAAATTTTATTCTGTATGCTTGTTTGAATTGAGTGAGTGAAAGAGATGGCCTCCGAAAGTTATATTGTACATTATTTGTCGTGTAAATAAAGTTTTTATTCATTTTGGCAATACAAATGTCGTATTTGTTTCGCTTTATCTCATCAGCAGTATTTTATCTGTTACAGACTCTTAAAGCATCAAATACATTACTTCCGCGTCTTGCCCGATTGTTAAAGTTGACAACAGCTCAAGATGTTGCTTTGTCACTTGTCTTAAGAAAGCACTCTTCGAAGCCTGAGATAGCGACATTTGCAAAGCAACATCTCAAAAGACGTTTCTTGGATCTAGTTCAGTCTTATCTTGACGCAGGTACACAATTTTTAATTTTTCAGTTGCTGATTGCACTATGAGAATGACTAACCTTTCCCTTAGTAGTGTAATACTACTAAAGC
Organism: Pieris rapae; assembly: GCF_905147795.1. Taxonomy (NCBI): domain Eukaryota; kingdom Metazoa; phylum Arthropoda; class Insecta; order Lepidoptera; family Pieridae; genus Pieris; species Pieris rapae. The sequence goes on along the minus strand of NC_059534.1, from coordinate 7,023,970 downwards.
TATGCATGTCTGACGCACTGTGTTTCATATCCACATATTTCTTTATGCGCGGGTAATCTCTGTGCTATTAATTAATGTTATTCCAATAAATATTCGGGATTTAGCACCTTTTTGGAACCGTTTTGTAGAAAAAAATGTTGACAATATATATAAGTAATAATGACGACAGTTAACAATTAATAAAAAAACATTAGTTTAGAATATTTTAGTACAAATAGATTTTCTTTTCAGAACGAGGTTATCATGCAGAGCGTGCAGGTCTTCAGGAATGCAGTCCTGAAGTATTGCAGACTCTACTAACGAGCCTCACGTATGACAATTTGAAAATTGCTGCAGTAACCAAAGAGTTGTTTTTTAAGAGACTTCGAGACGATTTTCCTCGGGAAGTGGTGCCAATTGTTCTAGCTCCTCTATTGTATCCTGACGATACCAAAAAGCCTCTTGTAGAAATGGCTACAGCGAGTGATATGGCAGGAACCCTGCTAGATAATTCTCTGGCAGAGGTTATTCGTGATCTTGGATATGGATTCACATCATCAGTTGAAGACTGCAAAACTCACATGCTAAATTTTGGTGCAAGGGAACCAACAGCAATCGATGTTGCTAGAATTATCTCTTTGATGATTAGATATCATGCCACAGTTCAAGACACTCCACAAATACAAAATCCTGGTAATTTTTGGGTGAATCATGAGGCCAAAAAAGAATCGGCCCATGGACATAGCGAGACATGGAATGCAGAAGTATTTGTACAAACATTAAAAGAATTGGCTTCCAACTTGAATTGGAAAGAAGTTATCTTGCAACTGGACCATCCAGAATTTATTGTGCCTGATAGGCAAGGTCTGAGCTTATTGTTCACTATCCTTCGACTAGGTCTTCAAAGTGCCGGGTACCCAGCGAACATATTCCCTGTCGAATATCTTTGCAGACGATGGACAAACTTGGAAGGCCAGATGAGTTTAATCACAAATATTTTGAAGCACCCTGATGTGTTTAGCTTTGCCGATTACCCATTTCATCCAGTGTCTATCGATTTACTAAAGTCTCCCCCTGAAACTGATAATAAGGAAGTAGCGACGTGGCGATGTCTATATTTAGTGGAATTACTACTATTTGCTTCTGAACGAGGTTATTACTTACAAGTACACGAGCTTTTCAAGTTTCCACTTCAGCATTGTCCAGACATCTTGCTATTGGCTTTGCTCCAGATTAATCCACCAATCACTGTATTTAGACAGGAGTTATTGACAACTCTAATTCCGATTTTCCTAGGAAATCATCCTAATTCCGGTATAATATTACAACATGCCTGGCATACTCAAAACCCGAACATAAAACCCATAATAATGCATGCCATGGCGGACTGGTATATGCGGGGTGATTGCGATCAATCGAAATTGTCAAGAATATTGGACGTGGCACAGGATCTCAAGGCACTATCGTTGCTATTAAATGTGCAGTCGTTTCCATTTATCATTGACTTGGCTTGTTTGGCATCTCGAAGAGAATATTTAAAACTAGATAAATGGCTCACAGATAAGATAAGGGATCACGGTGAATCATTTGTAACGGCCATGGTGAAATTTTTACAAAGACGCTGCCCACCAGTCATTGGAAAGGTACAAGAGGAGCAGTTGCCGAAAGCGGCACAACTGCCGCCAGAAACCATTGGCACACTGTTAGCCTGTCTGCAACTATGCATCCCTAACGTGCAACAGGAGTTACAGGAAGCAATTTATACTTTGATTACAAATTGTCAAACAATGATTTTGAGTAAGGCCAGACCTAATATTGCAGGAATAGCTCGACAAACGCATGCGCGCGTAATTGAGACTCCATTCAATCCTGCTGGTTTAAGTGGCCAATTGTTTACTCCACATGTTGATTCTATAGCAACCCTGACACCTAATGTGGCCAACCTTAGCCTCGGAGCTCCTGGAAACACATTCGCGATGCCTGGCACCCTCGGACCTTTGGTTACGGCGCCTGGATCACCTTCACGACTTATGGGCGCGGGACCGAATAGCCCATTTGCTATGATACCAATGCAACATGCCGCAAATGTAGCCACCATGGGAGCTTTAGCAAGAATGCAGACGGGCCCCGCAATGGATAAACATCGCATACCTGATCCGATACATTTTCCAGAGATTATTCATAATGTCTCAAAAGAAATTGAAGATGAGGCTAATGGTTACTTTCAAAGAATTTACAACCATCCTCCTCATCCAACACTGTCAATAGATGAAGTGCTTGAAATGTTAAAGAAATTCCAAGATTCTCCCAATAAAAGAGAACGTGAGGTGTTCTCTTGTATGCTAAGAAACCTGTTTGAAGAATATAAATTTTTCCCTCAATATCCAGACAAAGAGCTTCATATAACAGCTCAGTTGTTTGGTGGGATTATAGAAAAGGGTTTGGTACCGAGTTATGTATCACTCGGACTAGCTCTAAGATTTGTGCTCGACGCTTTAAGAAAACCCGAGGGATCGAAAATGTACTATTTTGGTATCGCCGCTTTGGACAGATTTAAATCGCGCCTAAAAGATTATCATAAATACTGCGAACATGTTAGGGCTATACCTCATTTCAGTGAATTCCCTCCACATTTAATAGAATATATCGAATATGGACTTCAGAGCCAAGAACCACCAACAAAGCCTCAAGGTGCTGTACTTCCGGCCGGTTTAGCAGCCATCCTGAACCAAACAGCAGTTGTGTCTATGGCTGCACCATACAGGTATGTAATTAAGTATATTTTTTGTTTATAATATTGGATGTATATGATAACAACACGGTTTTTTCTTGCAGGTCGGTTGTAGCGCACACTTCGATATCAGTAATATCTAAGGTTACCAATTGTGTTCCTGGGGGTATAGGAAGTCGGCCGTCCATTGCCAATGCAACAAACATTGATACCCTCTTAACAGCCACAGATAAAGATGATAAATTGAATTCGCCACCAGAGTCTATTCAAGATAAAACAGCTTTTATATTTAATAATCTCAGCCAATTGAATTTACAAGCGAAATGCGATGAATTGAAAGAAATTATTACAGAGGAATATTACCCTTGGCTCGCTCAGTATTTAGTAATGAAGAGAGCATCTATCGAACTCAACTTCCACGTCCTATATTCAAACTTCTTGGATGTGGTTAAAATACGGAAGCTTAACAAGTTAGTGACCCAGGAAACTTATCGTAATATCAGAGTACTCCTACGATCTGACAAAAGTATAGCCAATTTCTCTGACCGGTCTCTGTTAAAAAATCTCGGTCATTGGTTGGGCATGCTGACATTAGCTCGTAACGTACCCATACTTTTCCTAGATCTTGACTTAAAATCACTACTTCTGGAAGCCTATCACAAAGGGCAGCAAGAACTTTTATATGTCGTACCTTTCATAGCGAAAGTTCTCGAATCTTGCGCTAAGAGTGTTGCTTTTAAGCCACCCAATCCCTGGTCCATGTCTCTGATGAATGTTCTTGCTGAATTGCACCAAGAGCCAGAATTAAAATTAAATTTAAAGTTCGAGATAGAAGTGCTCTGTAAAAACTTATCCCTTGACATACAAGACCTTAAACCGAGTTTATATTTGAAGGATCCAGATAAAATACGAACTATTGAATTCCAACTGTCTCAACCGAAGCCGCCGCAGCCACCGCCGCAAGCACAACCCAATGTGATGGCCTTGAATCAAACGATTATTCAAGCTCCACAAATACAGATGATTCCACCTCAGACGCCAATGATACCCGCCGAGGATATTTCCGCGGCGGCCCCGACGCCCACCAACGGGTTGCTCAATGATCCTTCATTGATGGGTGTGATGGGCATTCCGGAGCCACGCTTTAATTACCTAGACGTGAATGTCACTTCAACCTCTGCTTTTGGTCAGAAGATAAGCTTCAACCCGCACATAATTCTCTTCCAAAGCTACCCTCACCTCAAACAGTTTGTGAAACCGGCAATTGAGCGATCCATTCAGGAATGGATCCATCCCGTTGTTGATCGATCGATCAAATACGCTCTTACGACATGCGAACAGATTGTGAGGAAGGATTTCTCCTTAGACGCAGACGAGGGCCGTATGCGCACTTGTGCACATCATATGATGCGAAACTTGACAGCGGGTATGGCGATGATAACGTGTCGCGAACAAATTATTAACACGATCACGACAAACTTGAAGGCTGCGTTTATCACGGCTCTGTTGTCAACAACGCCCCAGCAGGTAAGTTGCAATTCATATAAATGAAAACTAATTTATCTTTAGAGATTTAAAATGCATATATCATAATTCTTTCAGCAGGACATAATTGACAGCGCAGCAGCTATTCTTGCAGCCGAGAATATGGAGCTGGCCTGTGCTTTTATACAGAAGACGGCCGTTGAAAAGGCCCTTCCGGAACTCGACAAGAGATTATTGAACGACTACGAAATGAGGAAAATTGCTAGACAGGAAGGTCGCAGATATTACGATCCGATCGTTTTGGGATATCAAACCGAAAGGATACCTGAAAGGGTGCGTTTGCATGTCGGTGGACCGACTGACACGCAGATCGCTGTGTATGAAGAGTTTGCGTGTAACATTCCTGGATTTGTACCGGTGCGGGACGCTGCGATGTTTATGCCGAAACCGTCGGCACAGGAACAACTACCACAGATTACATATAGCCAAGTTATTAACCCCACGCAGGTGAATTAGTGTTTATTTTTGTATTAACCTATTCTAGTTCAAAGAACTCAATAAAATCAATTAAATGTAGTTTGAAAATTGAACAGAAATGTATCTGTTAATGTCCGATAAACATTTCTCTCTTTTAATTAGTAATTATCGTTTGTTTCAAACAAAATAGAAATAATTATTACACTACAAAAATTATAAATGTCATAAAATTAACACAGATCAATATTGGTATATAAATATTTTTTTATTAAATAACTTCTGATTTCATTAGACTAAGAATTTATTGAAAGGTTTCATATGGAATTTCTATATATTATACATTCATCAGATATATGGAACCGATGAAATGGGTGGCCTTATATCGGCAGCAGAGATTTTCTTGACTAATGCGCTGTCTGTACCGTCTTTTGGAGTTCAGGCCACAAATATGCACACACTCCTGGAGTGCCTCATTATGGCAAGAAGAAACCGTGATTTTGTTTCCGGTTATACTTTACTGCAGAGAGTGAGTGGTTCCTATAGTTCACATTGTTGTTCTTAATTCCAACCTATTTGCACATTTATTTTGACAATTTTAATATATTTCTTTACATAGATAGTCCTCTAGGTAATATTATGAACTTTATATAATTATTATGTTAATGTTAAATATTGAATACTTCCGTTTGTTTTGATTTTACTCAACAATTGTGTTTAAATAAATTGAGAATATTTTAAATTTTGATTAAATAAAAAAATATATGTGATTGGCTTAATAGAGTCGTTATCATGAACTATCTAAAGAACATGCGTTACCTACATCTTGGAATAATTGATACTCTACTTTGTTTTCCCTATATTATCTTAGACAGTAGAAGGTCTTCTCGATGGCCACATAGTCCAGCCAGGTACAAATACGGAACACGTCGAAATAATGACCCGGTACAGAGATATTCATCTACGAGTATTAAAGTTACTTCAAGACGCCAGAGTGTATGGACACGCCTGGACCACCAAACAGATAACCAGCTGTATCGTTGAGTGTCGCGATGAACTTAAATATAACCTCGAAGCTACCGACTGCCTCATACGGAACCATCTGGTGAATCTACCCCAAGTATGTGGCAATAGTATAGATATACTATTGCTAATTTTAAGCTTATTCGCCATTAATTTAAAATTCGCTATAAATTAAAAAAAAAATCCAATCGCTTACATATAGTATGATGTGGTACTTTTAATAGATTAGAAATAAATGATGTGTTTTATTTCAGTATGATCTTGCCTTAGCGCATTTGATGGATAGCGGGAACAATTATGTGGCCGTTGCCTTTGCGATGCAACTTGTACAGCTTTACTTGGTTGATGATAGGAATAATGTATATGCGAATGAGTCCGATTTATACCATATAACTGAGTGTTTAGTAAGATTAGTCTCCCATTCACGTAACCCACCACCGGAGGGATTAGCGCCCTTAATAGAAGCAATAAGGATTAATCAGGACCCCAGTACGTATCTTGGGGAACGTTCTGCTTTGGGACCTACTTCGCATATACATACCGGTATCATGCAAGTTCGTGTAAGTATTTTAATAAATTATTTAAAAAAAAAATTTTTTTTTCTAGTATAATTTAATTTTAATCGTAATTTTAGAATCGCGATTACGATGATCCACCCGGGCTCCAGGAGAAAACGGACAATCTTCTGCGCGAATGGCGTACTGTGCTTATGAGTCCACTTACCGAAATTGAAATCGCACAAAACTTTAATTTATACGTGCATCGCATGAATCTGAATGGAATACTTAAATCTGATGATATGATAACGAGATTCTTTAGAATTGCCACTCAGATGTGTGTGGAGAATGTTTATCAGTTGCTGACGGAAGAGAGGTTGAATCCACCTCAGGTGCCTTCGAAGAAGGAGAAATTCTACACAATGTGCGATTCATTCATAAAACTTGTCTCGTTGTTGATCAAGAATACAGCTGATGCTGGCAACCCTACGCCGAAACTCAATTTACTGAACAAGGTGAGATTCATTTTCGTCTATTGCAAATGTGACTTTTGTTCCAGGATTATTGAATAATTCGAAGTTTTTATGTTAGATTGTTGTTGAATATATCTGAGCACTAATATTCTTGTTTTGTGAAATGAAATAGAAATATTAAACAGAGCAGTGTAATGGTTATAATACTCATCCCTGGGATCGTAGATTCTATTCCCTGCTGTGCATTAATGTAATTTCGGTCTATATTCGCATTAAGTCTGGCTAGTATGTAGAAGAAAAACATCGTGAAAACGGCCTTAACCCAAAAAGTTATGTCAGCCAGAAGCTTGATCGATCACCTACTTGCCTGTTGGCAACATCACGAAACAGATACATTAATTGCCTTTCGTATATATAAATAGATTTTATTTATTTGTTTTGTATCATCATATCGGATGTCATTGGTAAAATGATTTTCAAACAAACTTCATGTAGAATAATTATTAGATCCTCAAGAATAATTAAATTTCTAGATCCTCGGTATCATTGCTGGGTGGCTTCTCCACGATCATGAGGAACATGGCATTAACTTCCAACAGCTGCCATATCATAGAATGCTTGTGATACTACTATTGGACATGAACACGGCAGAACCTGTTTTGGAATCAATGAACTATCAGGTTAGTTATTATACATTGTATGCATATTCCGCGATGCTATCTAAATGTGTTTAAATATAAAAAGCTTGGCGAAATTTTTATGTATAGAATTATTTTGAGTTAAAAAAAACACTATTTTTTAAGGTACATATTATTTTCTTGCTTGGCTGATTTTCATGGTCATTATTAATTTTAATTAATAATAATTTCGGTTAAAAATGTCTTTTCTGATTGATTGTCTATTGATTCCTTGCATTGCGACTGAATCTTAAATTTTCTCATAATCTGCGAAATATGTTTGAAGATCAGGCGGTTTGCCTGTTAATTATTTATTTGGGTTTATTATTTATGCAAAGAAAGCTACAACGCGTTTCATTACTATTGGACCAGTGAAAGATTTTTCTATTGTAGTTTGTTACTACCTAATTCATAAATACTAAAGCAGTCTGATTGCCCCTTTATCTAAAGTACTTTTAGCGCTTATATGTCTTAACGTATTGTATTTTGTTGTCATAGCTTTCACTAAATCTCATATCTGTATCTTAAACTTTCACATTGTGATTTCACTATGACAATTGAAATAATTTACTTAAAACGTTGCAATTGCAAATTTAATTTATGTTAATCTGTCTAATAATGTCTCGTTATTAACAATTCGGAGTACTATTTTTTTAGTTAAACTATGAACTTGATATTTTCAGGTGCTCACCGCATTTTGCCATACGTTTAGAATAATTCGACCAAGCCAAGCTGCTGCATTTAGCTACGCGTGGTTGGAGCTCATCGCACATAGATCGTTCATTAATCGTGTGCTGGCAGTTACACCACAACAAAAGGTATTTATTATATATAATTATATATATTTCTACTGATAAGTTTGCTTTTGTGAGCTGGCAATAAAATGGAACAATATTATAGCTGTAGACATCGAAATTAATCTCCCAATGCTGATAAAACTATATATTTCTGAAGATAATTTGCGTTGCTTTTTAGAATTTTAGAAAAATGTTATGTTCATAACTATTTTATATTTTTAAAAGTAAAGAGTGATTAGAACAAAACATTCAATAGCTATCAGAGGCTCATAGTATGCTAACTATTTAAAGGGATCATTTTTCCTAGTACATGATTATCAAAAAGAAAATTGTTATATTTCATAACTATTCGTCTATAAAGTGATGGTATTTTATTGACAGCTATTTATTTAAGTTTTCTTTTAATTTATATAAAGCTGAATTGTATTATAAGTATTGTTAAACGAAATTGAATGCTATTAATTCGATATATGTATGTATATTTTTTTTATATGTAAAATATTTGTCTATAATACAATGAAGCTTAAGCAATTAATCTTAGCATTTATTATATAATAGATTTGGTTGCTATGTCGTTTTAATTCATTAGAACACATATCATTCAAGTTTGATCCTAGCGATCAAATAGCCTTCAGCTTAAATAGATACTATGAGAAATCCATGGATTCTTAATTTACATAATTTTTTATAACTTCTTAAATATCCCTAAATAATTTGATATATGCAATTATGTAAGAGAAGAAAGTGTGAAATAGAGAATATGAGGCAAGGTTTCATTTGGCACATAGCTAATGTATTTATCATTGGTAATAAAAATTGACGTGTATAAACACACCCTGCCGAAAATAATTTTACAATTTCTTATGTATCACAAGTTGTTGTATGTACAATGAAAGTTTCTTTTTTTTTAAATGGTTATATTTCGAACCACGTGTATATGTTGAATGCTCTAGATCTTATACTATAACTTAAGAATTTTGACATAAAACTATACCGTTGTTTTTAATTTTATGCCACCAAGTTATTCGCACTGGTAACACAATTCATTAATATTCTTATTAAAATTTTTAAAAAAAGTTTTCCTGTTTGCTAAAGAGTCAAATCATATTAAATTATTTTGCTTAGTAAGCTTCAATTGACGGATTGGATAATTCGATGTAATGACACTAAATGTTTCCAAATCTTACAATTGCTTACAGAATATACTGAGACTTGATACATTCGCCTGTTCATACGAACGCCGACGCCCATTGTAATGCTTTTTATTTTGTATTAACCGCTTCGTGTGCATGTTATCGTCAATGTATAATTCCTTTATTTTGTATGTATGAGATTGAGTGCTTGAACACCGTAGAACAGGCTAGTCATTGCATCGAATTCTCCTATTGCTAAATTAAAATATACTTTAATATACGATTTTACTTTTCCAGGGCTGGGGAATGTACTCCATACTTCTCATTGATCTATTCAAATTCCTAGATCCGTTCCTACGCAATACAGAACTCGCACCACCAGTAATGGCGCTTTACAAAGGAACATTAAAATTATTGTTGGTATTACTCCACGATTTCCCAGAGTTTCTTTGCGATTACCACTATGGATTTTGCGATGAAATACCTCCTAATTGTATCCAAATGAGGAACTTGATTTTGTCAGCTTTCCCGCGCAGTATGCGCCTTCCAGACCCGTTCACGCCCAACCTTAAGGTTGATTTACTAGCGGAGATAAATTTACCACCACGCGCGGTTATCAATTACGCAAATCTCATACCGTCCTCGCAATTCAAGAAAGATTTGGACGCATATCTAAAAGCAAGGGCTCCTGTCACTTTCCTATCAGAATTGAGAAGCAATATGCAGGTAATTTAAACGTTTCAATGGGTAATTTGACCATTTGGATATTTCGATTAAAAATATGTTTTATTAATTTATAATATATTCTAAACAACTCCCGTTCCTCGTGTTAAAAATAGATGATGAATAAATCTAGATTGAATTTAAATAACCTTTAATATAGGTGGTGAATGAGCCGGGACGTAGATACAACAGCCAGCTGATGAATGCAGTTGTATTGTATGTTGGTACACAGGCGATTGCCCATATTAGGACCAAAGGACAAACCCCAAATATGTCCACGATTGCGCACTCGGCTCATATGGATATATTCCAGAACTTTACTGTTGATTTTGACTATGAAGGACGGTAAGACATTTATACTTTACTATAATATATTATACATAATGTTAACATTTAGTAGCCAATATATTTGTATATATATTTTATTGACTAGTAACGATATGCCCAGAGTCTAACTATGACAACTGTATGTCACACATTATTAAAATGCTGAGCAAATAAAATAAAAAAACTTTGTATTTCAGATACTTATTCTTGAATGCGATTGCAAACCAGTTGCGTTATCCAAACAGCCACACTCACTATTTCAGCTGTTGTCTGCTATATTTGTTCGCTGAAGCTAACTCTGAAGCGGTTCAGGAACAAATTACAAGGATGTTACTTGAGAGACTTATTGTGAATAGGCCCCACCCATGGGGTCTACTCATAACCTTTATTGAGTTGATTAAGAATCCAATATATCAATTTTGGACTCACGAGTTTGTCCATTGCGCCCCGGAGATTGAAAAGTAAGTTTTTGTTTATTTTTTTGATTATTACTCAATTCCAATAATGAATATGGTCAGTTTAAATTCCCTTTTTCATCGTTAACTTCTTTAGATGTTTATTTAAAAAAAATTACTTTGCACATAATTTAAAGCCATTGGAAAACAAGTTTATTCAATCATATTTGCAATTTAATATATCTATAAAAGTGTGTTGGCATTGATTGACGATTCATATGTAAAATTTTAAACTAAGGGGTTGTTCAATAGTGATAACGCGATACATTTTCATTGGAATGAAAAAATACTGGCAGGCAAATATTAATAACTTTTGTTTCATTTAAGATTAATAATAACAAAAAGAAATCAATTTTCTTGTTTAAAAAAAAATGTTAGTTGTCGGAACGTGCTTTTTGGATAAGATAGAAAGCGCGGTCGCCTTTTTTAAAAGCAAACTTTGTTTTTAGAATAAAGATATAAGATTGTAAACCTAATACGCAGACGCAAATAAAAAATTATTTGCGTCATATAACATATTAACTATCACTTATTGAACATCCCTAGTACATATCCCAACATAACTGCAATGTGTTCTAAACATGATATTGGAAATGAGTTTAGTCTGGCTTACGCGAATTAATTTTGTTGTTCCGCTTTCTCTACTGTATATATATTATATTTATTAACTATCATTGTATATATATATATTATATATCCAAGTGTGTGCCCAATTGCATAGCTGTTTCATAACTTATGGCATTATTATTTACATAATGAGTTTCATGGGCCATTTCGGTAGTTGAACATAGGACATACACAACGAAACAGTCGTATCAACATAATATAGTTTAAAAGTAAATCGTACAGAATAATTGGGGAAAGATATTATCATCAAATAAAAGAATACATATCGTAATATTCTTAAAAATGGTAATCATTTCAATTGATCCTTATAAACTTTTATGATCAATAAAATAAGGAAATATTAATTTATTACGAACCATTATAACGACAATATTCGACCACAAATTAACATTCCAGTAATATTTGCATGTGTCATAAGTCTTACAGAGTTGCATTATTATATTGTAAGAATTAAATTTTACAAACCTTTTTCCTTTTGGTTCTGTAAAATAAAATATTTATAATCTACATTAATATTTTAAATGCATGCTCCAAAACTACTGGACATATTTGTAAAATTCACCATTCGTAAAAAAATAAAAGGTTGTATGTATTTAAAAAAATAATGAATAAAATCTATGGCCATGTTTTCTATAAGTTAACAATACATGCTAAAATGAAGGGATCTATTAAAAAGTATCATATATCTAAGAAAAACTTTAGTTGATAGTTTTGTTTTGATAGAAAAGTTCATTTTCGAATATTTTGTAAGAATATATTGCAGCTATATATGTTTTTGCTTTAATTTTTTCTTTATCGTCAATGTCAATACTATATAAATTATGATTGCATTCGATAGGTTTTTGAATTTTATTTTGCCATTTTAAGCCGGGTCTACATTTGTATCATGTTGACGTATCACGATCAGTGGTATCGTATCAACTATTTGTATCATAAATATGGACGCTCATTTTATCCATGTCGTATCTTCAAGGCGTATCTTGTAAAAAACACGTCCATACTTAGCATAAGCTGTATCATGTCAGTATATCGGATTTTGCTTTACAAATATAGACGCTCACTTTTCTTCCGATGTATCATTTCCTGATACGCGTGTCTTTCAGTGCACCTTTCCCTTCTCGTACGGTTCAGTCATGTCTTCGTTCTCAAACGGTTTAGCCATGTCAGCAATTGCTGACAATTTGGCGGTGACTTGCGCCTGTTATATTATCATTAACAGTATTTCACAACTTGATAAGTTTTATAAAACTTTCGTTTTCCCAGCTCATCTTGTTCCTTTTTCACTGCGACTAACAACTACTATACTTCGTTTAACAATGTTTATTAAATTTCAAACACATTCAAACTTGTTCGATACGACATGTATTCCCTTTGATGATCGCGAAAAAACCGACAATGGATGGTTCGCCGTGTATCAAGTATCGTATCGCGATACAGTATCAAAATTCGTCCACACCACCGATCGTGATACGCGTATCGGATACGAGAAGTATCAAGATACGCGGTAACTGCGGATCGGGCCGTATCAGACACGGCGTGTATCATTAACGAGTATCATTTTGCGTCCAAACTAGCGATCATGATACGCGCCGAAGCCACGCAACGGAGATACGATACACCGAAATGATACAAATGTGGACCTTTAGAAATAAATATAGTGGCGATACGACGAAATTCGTGACAATAATGTTTTATTTAATGCAGGCAGCACACAACCTCATAGCGCTTGCTTTAAATAAAAATTCCCGTCCTCTTAATACACATATAATAAATCATCCACAATCAATCAATTACTAATCTGAAGTCGTTTCGCCATCCTGTTTTTTGTTGTTGTATTATTGTTTTTTAACTTAATTCATGTACCATTCCATGTACTCATAACATCAACTTCAATAAACAGAAGAAAAATATTACTTGATTTAATAAAGGTTGAGGGAGTAGATTATAAGCCGTACCTTTTGGTGTTAAAGATTTTACAAAAGCCAGATAAACCTCTCTACTCTAATGTACTGAAGAAGACCTTGGATATGTCTGATATTTTTGGAGAATAATTTAATCAAAAAGAAAAACAGATTCATCTATTACTCCTTTCCTATTTTTACTTTATTTATTTGAAGTTTGGGGCAGCGCCGCCAAAACGAAATAATCGAACATTTAAGTATTGCAAAATATAATAATCAAAATACTGTTCCAGTATACTTATATTTCACCTTCCATAGATGTGTATCGAGGCACAAACTTTACAACAACTTTATATTTACAATGCCATGTATTCTTGTCAAAAAAATTATAAAAAGTTCTGTCCACACACTAGTTTAAGTTTAGAGTCATAGAAGTATGCGTCGAACAAGCTACCTTGCACTACCTAAAATACGCACGAATTACGGCAAGAAAATGTTTACTTACGAAGTGGCACAACTGTATAATAACTACCCACAAATATAAAAAATATTACTTCTTTCAATGCATTCAAATCGAGGTTGGGATAATAAGTCAAACAAAATTACTTTTAATTTCTTTTTTATTATAATTGCTCTTAATTCGTGTGTCTTTGGTTGTGTTTACTTTTGGGTTTGTTGCATGTACGATTTGTGATTATTTGATAGCTGCTACATGTTATGTTTACCTGAGGTATTGTTCTCATGTTTTTGTATGTAGCATTTTGCCTTTTTTGTGAAAATAAAGTCTTTAAATCCATTCGAAATTCTAAATTAACACTTCCTTTTTATAAACGTCTCGTGTAATCTTGGTGAGTTCAAGGATTCTTTATTAATAAACTAATTAATTAAAATAATCAATCAACTAATCAAAGAATCAATAGTAGGTAACGTAGGTATTTGCGACACATGAGTTTGTCTGACTGATTATTATAC